>NC_068369.1:31036760-31126760 GCF_020536995.1 Dreissena polymorpha
CTTTCAATAGGGTTTGCAAACACCATTGTAAATAGTTAATGTTTGTATTTTGACGGTAGTATGAATTCAGATATTTACGTAAATTTTGTTTAAAGAAATGATGTACTTATTTAAGAAATTTAAATGCAAAGACCCAAAATACGAATTTATCAAGGACAATTTGAATATTTTAAAGAATTTTCTTGAGTTATCCATAAGGAGCTTTGTAAATACGGCGATAGGTGAAAGCTTTACGGTTGTGTTTATATATAAAACACTAATTTAACCAAAGTTAATTGTTTTATATTTTATTTTACTCTATGAGACATACGTTAATTCACATAAAGCAACTACATATTAGCATTGAACGAAAAAATATAAACTACAAGTATACTGTAAATATGTCAAAACTATTTTTATATGCTGCAACAACCCTGTATACAAAGGGCATTGGAAGAAAAACATATAAGCAACGTGTCGAGTATCAACTTTGATTGTTTGGGGTGGCGGTCGGTGGGTTATATGTTGAATTCATATTTATCCTCACGACGTGTTTCCATCGATGTTTTCGCAAAAGGGATTCATATAAACTCCTGGATGTTTAACAATTAACGTAAAACATGCGCTCGTCATGCTATGTTTATTATACGATTACAGTTAAAGTATTAACCAAATACCGATAATCGCGTTTTCAACATCAAATAATTTAGCTCTCTTTAGTTGTGTCATTATTTTACAAACGCAAGTAACTAGATTCTACCTGTCACCTACCACACTCCTGTTTTATTGAAAGGTCATAGTTGTCGTAATGGTCTACATGTAGTATATCATTTTGTTCCCCATTAACGTGTGAAATTCCAACACGATGCGTTTGAACGTAAATCATTACGCTTTGATTGAAAGTAACAATGAAACACAAATTCCATAGTTCTAAAAATAGTATGTCTGAAAAAAAAATGCATTACAATTGTCTAATCGGATCTGCCAAATAAGTGTAAACTACATACACAGTTATTTTTTTCATACACGAATATATTAAGATACATTAACAAATTGCGATATGGACATAGAGCATATTGTAATAACAGAGTTATAATATGTTATATTTTAAAATGTAATGCTAAACTCGATTTAAGTGTTTGTGTCGTTATTGCTTTGCGTTGTGGACAATAAACAAATCAACGAGTGCTGGTCTATGTTCATAAATTTAGCCATTTAAGACACACACATCAAAATGTAACATGTGTGTGTGTTTTTTTAATAAAAGAGCTGAAATAGTAAATTATTGATCTCGCAATTAAACACCCTATTATAACAGCATGTACACTGTCCAGTACATCCGATTATCCACGTTACCAACATGATTTGTTTTGACGCATGGCTCATGTTCTTTTTTAACCAATGAGCAATGTCATTTCGCCATGTGTTTTTCCGATTTGTCAATTAAAATCGCCCTTTTTATTAACTAAAGGTTAGAAATGTAAATTGTTCGTACATTGTCAAGAAACGTGTTACGCAAATCATGCATAACGGGGTAAACAGCAGTACAGCTTTGTATTTGAATGGTGAATATAATGCTAGTTTTTATCTAAGAAATATATATTACACATAACCTTTATGTAATTTTTTAATCGATTTCTTAATATAACTTTAATATTATCGAATTTCCTAGACGTAAGATAAGGCCAGATATATGGATTTGTAAAACCTTGTAATGTTGAACGATTGTAGCTACTTTCATCTTTGATGTTACCGTGTGATTGTTTGTACAGTATAGTGTTTATTTATGAAAATAAACTTATAAGTTGAGTGTCGGTAAAAGTCAAACTGAGTTGGCATACCTGCATTGTTTGGTTTACTGCACATAAAATAAAATGGATAAGTGTATGTTAAATAATCAATGGTCGACAGGCCCTTATTTGCGATTTCAATTCAGGCGTTGGTTTTAATAATTAAATATCAATGTAGTCGATGCCATTATTTCAAACAAAGTTGTTTTGATAACAATAATACTGTCCTGGTTTCATATTGGAGATTAATGCATACAAGCAATAGCATATTAAATTAAAACATATTTGCATGTGTTGCTATGAACAGTTGTGTGACCATTTAATCGTACATGTTGTTTAAGTGTACATAAACTAACCATCGCTACAAATCGTATTGAAAAATCAAACACACTGCCGCTGTAGTATGACTACTGCGTTGCCAGCTCACCGACAGTTCAACTGATCCTACAAGTAATAACATTATACTACTTTTCACTGCCAATGAACATTATTTAAAAGTACATCTGAAATCTCACATTGAAAGGCATATTGATTAGTAATAGTTTACATCGCGAGCATACCAAAGATCTGGGTACATACTTGATATTCGAAATATGTGTGTGATATTTGAACCGCACCTAATAGTGAAAAAAACGTCATTCGTGTTAAAACTGTCCACAAACTGGGGATCGCATGCTACATATAGATATAGACATATTCATATTGTTCAATATGTTTGTTCAAATAGTAATTGATACACATGATTGCGGTCAGTTAACCAACGCACACTTGTCTTGGGATAACTTGTTCACCAGTGCACATACTCTTGCCAGGAACTGCCAATTGCAATTATTTAATGATACGTTGAGGGATAATGACCGTAGAAATATCAGAAGAGCTTATGACCACATCAACATAAACAAATCACGTTTGAACTGAATATCAAACAATAGCAATCAGGCCATGTAATTTACAAGTTGTGAATAGATTACAACCGTCTGTAAAAACTTAGACATGTAACATACCAAAGACTGATATCTCAAAGAAAGACCTTTCTCAGCTACCCATGACCAATTGTGGTATTTAGGGCAGTTTGCACAGCTGTTGGTTATCTTGTTTTTTTAAACAGGTTTGTGTCACAGCCCTGTTATCATTCAGGAAGTTTTGAATAATAGTGAAAAGTGTGAATGAGCCTTGCTCTGAGAAAATGGGGTTTAATGCATGTGTGTTATTTGTTGTCCCGGATAAGCCTGTGCAGCCTGCACATGCTAGACAGGAAAGACTCGTTCTACTTGAATATAATTTTTTATTATTAAGGGAAAGTCTCTTTAAAAACAAACCAATCTAGGCAGAAAGTGTCATCTTTTATTAGCCTGAATTGACTGCACTGGCTCATCTGGGTAGACACTTTACTGCACACACACACACACACACACACACTCATAAAACACCGTTTTCCCAGAGAGAGGCTTATATATTTTCTGAAATTCCTCATTGCATAGCTGAAAGATGAAGCCAGTATAGAAACCTTTTAAGGTTTTTATGCCAATTATTGAACCTGAATAAATTCCATTTGATATCAGCAACATATGGTCAAAATTAAGTTTGTTATATCAGATGTTTGATAGATACGTGTGTCCTGTAATTTCGCAATATTAGCATTATTTGTTATACCCTTCATAGTTTTGTGTTCTTGAGATGGACAAAAATGTCTTAATGGGCGTTTATGCCCCCACTTTAAGAAAAGGGGGTTTATAGATTTACCCTTGTCCATCCCTCTAGCCGTCCATACTTCTTTCCTTCCTTCAGGTGTTCCATCCGTCCAACTCAAAAAGGATTGGTGCTAGAGGAATTAAACTGTGCAAACATATCAAGCTGCACACTAACAGAGTTATGGCCTTTTTAAGCAAAAAATATATATTGATGGTCCTTGGTCAAAATGTTTATCTCTACGATATCTAGGCTGCGTTCGAATCGGGTCATGTATGTCCAAAAACTCACCAGGTCAATTATGGAAAAACCTTGTTAACTATCCACAGGCCACGTTTATGCCTCAATTTAAATGAAACTAAATGAGAATGATTATCTTTACCAAATCAAGGTCGAGTTTGAATCTCTGTCACATGCCTACAAAAACTAGGTCACATGGATGAATCCTATAAACAACCTGTTAAAATCTATAGGCGACATGTATGACTCAATCTTGAAGAATCTTGTTCAGAATGCTTATGTTGACAAAATTTCTAGGCCATTTTGAATCTTGGTCATGTGCGTCCAAAAACAAGGCCACCAGGTCATATCTTAGAAAAACCTTGTTACCGCTCTAGACGCCACATGTATAACTCGATCTTTATGACACTTGGTCAGATTGTTTTTCTTGACAATATATTGGCCTACTTTGCATATAGTTCACACGTGTCACAAGACCAAATCTTAGAAACACCGAATTACCACTGGCATCTAGGCCAAGTTTTAATCTGGATTGCTTACCTCTAAAAACTGGGTCACCTGAGTTGTTCTTTGAAAACATTGATACTGCTTTAGAGGCCATATTCATGACCCAATCTCGATGAACCTTTATCAGTATGTATATCTTGACACTATGTGGCATGTCTTAGAATCTGTGTCATGCATGTCCAAAAACTAGGTCACCATTTCAAATCTTAGAAAAAATTGTTTAACCTTTCTAGAAGCCATATGTATGACTCAACATTGATGAAACCTGGTTAGAATGTTTATCTTAACAATATCTAAGATAAGTGAGAATTTGGGTAGCATATGTCAAATATTAGGTCATCTTGTCAATTCTTCGAAAACACATCTTACTTCTCTAGAAGCCACTTTTATTTTCATGAACTGTGGTTAGAATATTAATCAATTTATATCAAAGCCATGTTTTAATTTGGGTCAAGTTGGGCAGAAAACTATATAATGTCACCAAAAAGTCCTTGAAAATTAGTGTACCTTGGACTTGGGTGAATGCTTCAGGGCCGACATGGCCATCTGGTTAAATGATACCCCCATTACCATTGGTAATGGGGGCTGGCTATATAGGAGTCACTTTGTCGGTCAGTCTGTCTGTCTCGAAAATTCATCCAAAATTCACCAAACTTGGTCGAAAGTTGTATCTAGATGATTTCTAGGCAAAGTTTGAATATGCGTCATGCCCGGTCAAAAACTAGGTCACGGGGTATATTAGTTTTTCACTGAAAGTTTGTCCGGACCATAACTATGTCATTTATCGTTAGATTTTAAAATGACTTGGTACATTTGTTCACCATCATTAGGCGGTGTGTCGCGCGAAAGAAGAATGTTGATATCTTTAAGGTCAAGGTCACACTTAAAGTTCAAATGTCAAATGCTTGTCCGGGCAATAACTATGTTGTTTATTGTGAGATTTTAAAATAATTTGGCACATTTGTTAACCATCATTGGACGGTGTTTCGAGCGAAAGAATTGTGTTGATATCTCAAAGGTCAAGGTCACACTTTGAGTTCAAAGGTTTCAGTTCAAAGGTCAGATGCTTGTCCAGGCCATAACTAAGTCGTTCATTGTCAGATTTTAAAATCATTTGGCACATTTGTTCACCATCATTGGACAGTGTGTCGCGCGAATGAATTACGTTGATATCTCTAAGGTCAAGGTCACACTTCGAGTTCAAAGATCAAAAATGGCCTTAAGTGAGCTTGTCCGGGCCATAACTATGTCGTTCATTGTGAGATTTTAAAATAATTTGGCACATCTGTTTACCATCATTGGACGGTGTGTCTCGCGAAAAAATTAGGTCGATATCTCCAAGGTTAATTTCACACTTGGAGTTCAAATGTCAAAAATGGCCTAATGAGCTTGTCCAGGCCATAACTATGTTGTTCATTGTGAGATTTAAAAAGACAGTTGTTCACCATAAATGAGCTTGTCCGGGCCTGATTACTCTGTCGTTCAATGTGAGATTTCAAAACCATTTGGCATATTTGTTTGCCATCATTGGACAGTATGTCGCGCGAAAAAAATGAGAATGATATCTCAAAGGTCAAGGTCACAATTTGAGGTCAAAGGTCAAAAATGGCGAAACATGAGCTTGTCCAGGCCATCACTCTGTTGGTCTTTTAAAGATTTCAAAATAATTTGGCTCATTTGTTTGCCATCATTAAACGGTGGGTCCCGCGAAAGAATGATGTCGATATCTCAAAAGTCAAGGTCTTACTTTGAGGTCAAAGGTCAAAAATGGCCACAAATGAGCTTGTCAGGGCCATAACACGGTTGTTCATGGAAAGAGTTCAATAAAATTTGGCACATTTGTTTGCCTTCATTGAACGGTATGTCCCGGGAAAGAATGACATCGATATCTTAAAGGTCAAGGTCACACTCTGAGGTCAAATGTCAGAAATGGCCTTAATGAGCTTGTTCAAGTAGTTTTCATCCAATCTTCACCAGACTTGTTCAGAAGTTGTATCTAGATGATGTCTAGGTCAAGTTCGAATATGGGTCATGTCGAGTCAAAAACTAGGTCAAGGGGTCACTTAGTGCATTTTTAAACAGTCAGCATGGTGTCCGTCCTTTAATTGAAGTAGTTTTCATCCGATCTTCACCAAACTTGGTCAGAAGTTTTATCTAGTTGATCTTAAGGCCAAGTTTGAACATGGGCCTTGACCGGTCAAAGGTCAGAAATGGCCTTAATGAGCTTGTTCAAGTAGTTTACTTCCGATCTTCACCAAACTTGGTCATAAGTTTTATATAGATGATCTCTAGGCCAAGTTCGAACATGGGCCATGCCGGGCCAAAAACTACGTCACAGGGTCACTTACCAGTTATACATTATACACATTCGGCATGGTGTCCGCTCTGTAATTCAAGTGGTGTTCATCGGATCTTCAACACACTTGGTCGGAAGTTGTATATACATGATGTGTAGGTCAAGTTTGAACATGGGCCATTCCGGGTCAAAAAGTAGGTCACGGGGTCACTAAGTGTGTTTTAAACATTGAGGATGGTGTCCGCCGTTTTTTATGAAGACAACATGAAAAAATATTCTGTGTCAATGCGGCATGTGGGGGTATTCGTCACATCTGTGACAAAGCTCTAGTATTTGTACTGTTATTACAGATGTAGTATTCCATGTGTTATACCTCATTAGTAGTTATCTAACACTGACCTTAATAACTATGTGGTTGCAATTATTTTGTGAAAACACCGATGCAGCAAGACATGTCATAAATACAATAAGACACAAACTTTTTTGAAGAATGTTTTATTCACTCACACAGGAAGGTATAGAGCACTAACATTAATATTGTGCTTTCAAGAGGTTACCAGTTTCTTTTCCACAATTATTGACAAGTGACATGTATTTCAGATGTTCCAAACATTTTTTATCAATGTCATATACCAAGTTTGTAATATAATCATGTAACTGGCTGCTTCTAGTCCTAATTAATTATATGGAAAACTTACCAAAAATCAAATGCTGAGTTGCCTTGTTTAATTGATGGTTTATTAATTGTAATTCTTTTTCTTTTAATTAATTAAATCATTTGATCAAAATGTGATAATGCACTTGTCATTTTATTTTGATTTAAGAAATTTGAGTTTTTGCACATGATATGCTGTTGTCATCATGCTTCAATTACAATGAAATCAAGTTTGCATCTGTGTCAACTTAAATTTAATGAGCAATTTGGATGACACTTAACAATATAAATATCACAAAAATAATTAAAACATTGAAATCAAAAACTACAAGAAAGCAGGGAAAACACACATACAGTTCAATTTAAAACCATCAATAAATGTCAATAAGTTTGCTTATACAATATCACACTTTAATAAGAAATATAAATTCCTAATTTAAGGGTCTTCTCCAAATATTGTGAAATGGGCTATTGTGTTAATGTTACACATAGCCTCTGTGTATATAAAATAAAAGTATTTCATCAATTGACTACATTTTATTTACTCTACCAATTTAAATATCTGACTCTTAAAATTAAACATTTTCCATTTTTATTTTTTTTAACATTGCTACTGAGTCGAATTTGATATTAAAATACAGTTTGTTATATGGATAAAATAACAAATCTTTGCAAACAATTGAATAATTAGGAATAAGTCTGTTTTTTCTATTTAATTTTGTAAAAACGAAAAAATCACTTATATATGCTTTCTACAGTTCTATTCCTTTTGTAATAGTATAGCTCTTAAGTTCGATGGTAAAATTCAAGCAATTTTCGGTATTTACTGTCACACTTCAAACAATGTCCTAATCTGTGAACAAGTCCCTTTAAATGGTGTATAGGCTATCTCTAGTGGGGGTGGGGGTATATTCTTTAATTGAACTTTGCACTGTTTATATGAGCAACACACACACAATATTATAAAAAAGGCTAAATAGATAAAAGCAAAACTTAAAACAAATATCCCATGGGATAGAACAAAGAATTAAGCAAAACTCATACTTATTCGCTTCATTGGCATATTTTTGTTTATCTTTCACTTAAATAAATGGTAAAAGCCAACATTGTGTTGTAGATGTCTGTATCTGAAACCATTTCTTAATTTGATTATTATTTCCAGAAATATTTTATAGATCGGCTGGGCCTGGTTGCTCAAAATTATAACGGCCAGATAAGGGAATTTAAATTAATTTTACAAGCAATATTATTATCAAACATTATCAAATTATTTTTAAAAAAATAAAACAAATTTGTTTACAATTGATACATAATTATAATAAAGTGTTAACAATTAAGATATATACATAAATCAAAAAATTAACAGCTGTAAGCTTAATTGTCTGTTATTGTTTGGGCAACTAGGCCCAGGATTGTTAATAAACAATAATTGGCTGAGCACATGCATAAGCTTTCAATCCCATTAATAGAGACCAATGGCACATGGAATCCTGGAAGGGACCTATCAGTGGTAGATCTTCGGAAAGATATCATATGCCATTAAAACGTTCCTAAAATTGATATTGTTTTCATAATAATGGTAGAAAATAAACTACAACTTTCCCAATAAATTTTAAAAATAGACACACACACTATTTATAAAACATAAACAAGGTCCTGTCCCCATAAACACGGGCAAGAGGTCAAAGATGGTCCAAAGTTGCTCACCTGAGTTAAAGGTAGCAAATGGAGTTTATCGTGATAACAATCAGATACACTGCTTTTTTAAGTTAAATGTTTTGATCACAGACGGTCATTTCCAACTCAAACCACATATGAATGGAGTGTTCAAATAATTTTGTTTAATTATTCCTTTTGTCTTGTATCTGTCCAGACTTGGTCAAGATTTCATTATGACAAACATTATAAGCAAGTTTCATTTTGATTTAACAATAGTGTGGCTATACGAATTAAAACCTGCTTTTAAAACAAATTTTAGTATAACTTTATTACAAAAAAATGCTCTGCAAACTGTATGAAATGTTTCTAGCAAAACACAACACAACCATTTTTATAACTCAGCCAAGATATTCATCTTCTGTTTGATTTAAATGTATTAAGCCTTCATTAAAAAAACATAAAACCTTTCCATCTGTTTCTTAGATAACATACTTGGTTATGTTGTAACATTGATTTAAGGTACATTCATGCAGAGTAAATACAATATAAAATACAAAAAGATTTACACAAAATTGTCAATTAAAGCTGAATTTACATGTAGTTTTTTGTATTTATTTGTTTTTAATGTTTTGCTTATTCACATCCCTAGCATACATGAAAGTTGTTCAACTTGACAAGTCATTGCATATGAAAAAAACAGACCTAAATGTGTTTGCATACATCAGGTTAACATAATAATTGTTAATTGATTAATAGTCAATCAAGTACTATACAAAGACACTCTCATATCATTACATAGGATAAGTAAAATGCAATATTATTTTACAATAGTATTGTATTACTTTTTGACTATGCAGAAACTAAATCAACAAATATTTTCCATGTTCTCATCCATAGCTGACACACAAGTTTAAGTAATTAAATGTTACTATTCATGGCAAAAACAAAACAAACAAAAACAATATAACATGGCGGCCTTTTCCAAAACAAAATATTGAATATAATCAATGTTTAATAAATTGCTATATGACAAATCACTTCAGTTATTGAATGTTCTGTTACATGCTGGTGTATATATAATAAGTACAGGTATCAATAAGAAATAAAACAAAACTATTTATATGTTCTTTTCAGTAGTAAAAAGGGACGCTGTTATTGAAAGTTATTTTCAGCAGCATTTGAAGGAACACTGTTTTCTTTGTTATTACCTATAACATATGCATAAACATTGGTAATTATTTCACATCAAAAGCACTGGAAAAAAAAACACAATACAAATTCACTATTTTAATCAATATAATACATTTTAATAGATATTGAAAGTTCTCAGCTTCCTACCGTGATATTCACATAAGTAACATACAAAAGATAAAAGCTTACCAATATGTACATCGATCAGTAACAGACACAAAACACAAAAGCTTTCCAATATTCACGTCTCTAACATACAGAGGTGGAACGCTTTCAAAGATTGATGTTAGTAGCATGAGGAGGATGAAAAGCTTTGCATTGTTCACATAATTAACAAACATAGGAAAACAACTTTCAAATATTCACATGAAAAGCATACATAGGAGAAAGCTTTCAAATATTCACATCATTAACATGCAGAGTAAAAAAGCTTTCTAATAATCACATCAACCACACACAGAGGTAAAAGCTTCCCAATATCACATCATCAACAGTTTTTCAATATTCACATCAGTAACTTACAGCGCAGAAATGCTTTTCATTTACACTATTGACATCACTAGCATACATAGGTGAGATAAGCTATCATAGGAAGACATATGCCCCGAGATAAGCTTTCCAATAATCTAATCAGTAACCTATACAGAATAAAAGCTTCACAATGTTCTCATCAGTTACATTGCAGAAAAGAACAAGACCTGTCATCATACGTAGACATATGCCCCCGTTTTTCACATTTGTGTAAACCTAAACGCAAAGTGTGACGGAATTTCAGACGGACAGTGCGATCACTATATGTCCACCTTCGGGGGCATCAAAACTTCTTAATTTTAACATCAGTATAAGGAACAATATCAGTATGCAATTTTATAATCTCGTGTAACATGTTATCCGTAACATACATGAAGGGAAATCTTTCTGACCTAACATCATTCATACAGTTGGATCACAGTCATGAAATGGTCACAGTTGAAAACACAAGGAAAACATTTAATAACAGTTCATTGAAGTAATGTGCCACTTTTGGACAGACAACCGTGAATGTTTACAGCAGTAATATAATCTGGCAAACAAGCACATTTACGTAAATGTATACACCTTTATATACAAAATTACTTAACAAATCATTTTGTTAAAATCATTTTTATTTTCTATGATAGTAGGAGAAACATTGAACAAGATACTCTATCAATATGTTAATCACATTTCGGCACAGGCCGGGAACCTAGCTCTTTCTCTACTTTATGTAATTCGGAGCGATAATTGAGGAAAAAATAGCGGATGCAAGTTGTAAATTGAAAAAGGACATATAAAGTTGAAATAATTTAGCAAGATCGGACATGGAAACAGTGTATTATAGCGACAATGGCCAAGAAATATAGAAACATAGACATTACCCCGATATATATATATATATATACATATATATATATATGTATATATATATATATATATAATGTTTAAATAGGTAACAGGAGAAAAGCTAGCTTATGTTATGAAAAGCTATCCAATTGTCAAATCAGTAGGATCTAAAGGTTAACAGCTACCTAATGTTGATATCAATAATACACACCGTAGAAGAAAAGCTTCCCATAGTTAATATCCAACAAAAATACACAACACAAAGTTGTTGATGTGTTACGTTTACATTTAGGAATATACGTTAAAATAAGTGTTCAATGTTCACGTCATGTGCGAAGGAGACACACCAGCAACAGAGCAAACCAATACTGAAATACGAACATGACAATCTAAATTACAATAATCTTATTAGATGATAAAAAGCAAAATAAAGCAAAATTACATGCATTCAATGTTCATATATCCATAAGACACATACATCAATATCTTAAATGAATAAATACATTGGCACAAATTAAAATATTTTAATTATTTGGTTTTTCATTTTATAAAAAGCATTAAATATGGGTAATTTGACACTTTATATGCTAAATATTGTTATAATGAATAGATGTATATTGAGCTTTATGACAGAGTGAAATCATTTTGCATCATGAGCAGACAGACAGTAAGCATATTTGTTTAGAAATGAAAGCGTCAAAAGTCAGTGTTCATTTAAATTTAGGGGTGTGTTAACAAACCCAATGCAGTCTATCACCACAGGGTATAATTATTAATATTCAATTAGTTAGCATCTATTCAATAAATTCATTTTCAAATATTCTTCTATAGCAAGTCTGTAGTATAGTTATTTACCGTAAATTTGAAATTCACACAAATTATATACTGTAAAATCATTTACATGCATTGGCCTTTCATGTCATGGTTTTTCACAGAATGCCTACCGGTATTTTTGTGGACACGTAATTTCGTGGATTTCTGATTTTGGCAAAAAAACAACAACAAACTAATTAAAAAGCGTAGATCATTTTCCAATAAAATGCGGTGGAAAGAGAGAGTCACTTGCAAATGATAAATCAATTATACATTGCTTGTTGAGTTGGTGACTTGAAATGTTGTTTTTATTGAGAATCACAACATCACATAATCACATAATCAGCTTAGCTTGTGCCATTGGAACACGACAGTCATGTAATATTACATAGGTATTCATTTTGCTGTTTTTGTCAGTACACTTACTTGAGCTCCCATGAATCACAAAGAGTGGGAAGTTGTATTTTTATGGACTCATCAGTTCACTGATGTCACTCATGCTGATTTTGGAATGTTGGATTATACAGAAAATTAAAAGTACATGAAAAAAGGGTCCACAGTTGACTGGCAATATATTGGACATCGCCAAATGACGAATCGCAATATAATGAGTCTGAAGTGAAGTCTGTTTTCAAAACTATTCAGATGAGCTGTTAAACATTATTTTTTCGGATTTAGATGCATTGTGTCTGTTTGTTTTGCTTTTTAAGCCAAACCTCATTGTTTACTGTCTTGTATTCCTTTCAAACACAACTTTCACAATCATGACTTTCTAATATACACGTTTTATATATTGTTTTACCTAAATTAAACATTATTGCTATCACCATAGACTTGACATTTTTTGATTTGTTGATATGCTAATATGCGATGGGTTATTGCATCAGAAATTATTACAGTAATTAGTACTATATTATGTTGTATGTACAAATAACTCAAACTAAGTCTATTATCATCTTCGCAAACTTTTACAATCAGACAGAGAAACATACTTTTGACTTGCTATTAATTCAAGAACATATGGTGAAGATCACTTACCATACAATGTATGCATACATAATAAAAAAAGGTTATATATATGAATATATGGTTTTAAGCTTATTAATCTTCTATTCACATTATTAATGTCATAAAATGATCACATTTTATTTTCAAGTGAAAGAAAACAGATTGTTTTGAACATTAAAACAAAATCAAGTTCTTCTAATAAGCCAATATATAAACATCATTCTGTTAACTAAGCAAACTGTTTATAATATCTAAATAGAATGGATATGCACAATTTTTTATGAAACTGTACATTTCCATTTTTTTTTTTCAGCTGCAAGTTCAGCGTTAGCTTTTTCTAAAGCTTCTAATTTTTCACGATTAACTTTATCTTCAGCTGCTGACTTTTCACTGTTATATTTATCTTCAGCTTCTTTCAACTTTTTAGCCGAGTGTGCATCTGCATTCCTTTTAAGTTCCATTACACGATCTTTATATTCACGTTTAGCTTTAGCTTGAGCTCTTTCCAAGCCAAGCTTGTGGTTATCTTCAGCTTCTTGCATTTCACGTTTATGTTTCTCTTCAGCTGCTTTCAGCCTTATTTCATATTCTTCCGTTGCCCTTTTTTCAAGTTGACTCTTAAAAGCTTCTGCAGCGTCATATTCTCTTTGTCTTTGGTTTTTGCGTTCAACTTCTGCAGCTTTAGCTGCTTCTTCTGCTTGTGTAGCAATTCTAGCAATTTGATCTTTAGCAGCTTGAACAGCAGCTTCAGCAATGTCTTTCTGAGCATTAGCACGAGCTATAGCCTCTTCAGCAATTTTCTTAGCTTCTGCTGTTTTTGCAGCTTCTGCAGCTATTATAACAGCTTCAGCAGCTTTAGCAGCCCTGGTAGCTTCGGCAGCTCTTGCAGCTTCGGCGTCTCTAGCAGCTTCAGCAGCTCTTAATGCTTCAGCAGCTCTTAATGCTTCAGCAGCTTCAATGTCTTGTTTAAAACGCAAACTGAAGTGAGCAATTTGATCTTTAGCAGCTTGAACAGCAGCTTCAGCAATGTCTTTCTGAGCATTAGCACGAGCTATAGCCTCTTCAGCAATTTTCTTAGCTTTTGCTGTTTTTGCAGCTTCTGCAGCTATTATAGCAGCTTCAGCAGCTTTAGCACCCCTTTCAGCTTCAGCAGCTCTTGCAGCTTCGGCGGCTCTAGCAGCTTCAGCAGCTCTTAATGCTTCAGCAGCTTCAGTGTCTTGTTTAAAACGCGAACTGAAGTAAGGAATAAACTTTTTCACATTTGAACTGTCAATGGAAGAAAATATATCTTTTATCATCTCTTCTTTTTCTGTTTGGGAGACTTTATTGTCTATATACAATTCTTTGGAAATACAAAATTTCAAAACAGATGTCAGTTCTGCATGTTTGTCCTCAATAATGGAAGGAAAGTTTTTTTCAAGGTCATCTTCACTTTTAGTAAAAGTTAATATAACAAAAGCGTAATCATTAACGTCGTCTCCAAAGTATTCCATGATTCTTTTGAATTGGTCTTTCAGATCAGATATCTTATTTGGATCTATTACAAAACAAAGTGCATGAAATCCTGGTTTCAACATTCTCTCTGCTTGTAAGAGTTGCTCCCTTAAATCTGTGTCACATGGGCTTGACGGATCCTTCACTTGGAATTCCACAATCTCTATTTTGCGACAAGCATTTTCCCCGTTCTATAAATAAACAAATGTCAGAACCTTTTTTTAGTTTATGGAACACTGTATGTGTGTGTTGGTTCTTTATTAATGGAAGATAGTAAAATAGTAAAGCTCAGAAATACTGTTACATTATACGTTAGATGTATAATATTGTTAACATATGGACCATTATGTTGTAACATTATTAACAAATATTTCAAATACCGTAATTACTCTATGTTTTCGGACACTATGTTTACAGACACCCTTTTTTAGCAAAAATAATTATTTTTTGTGACTCTTTATTTTCAGACATACGGGTTTTCGTCCATAATTAATGACTCTAAGTTTTCGGACAGTATATTTAACAGCGCTATTTTACCAAATTTCGGTCCTGTTTTGCATATCTGATGATTCTTCGATCATGGGGTTTTATAACCGGATTAACGTCATAAAACCCTGCAGATGCATGCTTGAGGGCAATGGACCATAACATTTGCGTTATTGGGTAAAAAACCTTGTAAACCGGTATAAAACACTGGTTTCGCCCGAAAATCTGATTAAAGAAATCAGTAATGAAACGTTGAAAGCCATAATGGAACAACGGATTCATGTGAATAAATATCAATTATGATAATCTTAAACAACTTTCTTTTGAAAATTAGCATAATGACAATGAGCGGGGGTAATGCCAATTGACAGTTCATTTATCTACCGCCATGGTACTATCCTTCTCATGCAGTATGATAACTGTGACAAATACTAAACGCTCCAAAGTTTGATGCATACTATTGCAAATTTTAAGAACAATGGAAGGTGTAAGACAACAACTATTGGACACGAACAAAGAAAACATAGTTTGCTTGTTTATTGCGTTAATGACAGGTTCATACTAGCGCGTATTGGTACATCACATGTTCATCGTTGCACTTGTTGGTCAAGGTACAACCTTGTAGTAGCTTTTTGGAAAATACATTTAGCAGTTGAAATTATTTGAAATGCAGTACAAACATATATAAATGTCATTAATACTATACAGCGTGGTATTTTATAAGCACTTGCTATTACCTATAGTTGTTGATACAATTGACGCTATTTTCGGACACTTCAATTTTTCGACTCTAAATTTTCGGACACCTGTATTTTGTGATATTTTTTGTATCTAAGTTTTCGGACACGAAAAATAATAATTATTTTTAAGTGTCCGAAAACATAGAAAAATTAGGGTAAATTGAAAATCCTGTTTATAAGATTGCTTCATGGCAGGTGGGCTGGTGTTGTGAAACTATTGGTTTCCAATTAATAACGTAAGTTTGCATTGATCAACTTGACCAAAAATTTGGATACAGCAAGTTTGCATTGTAACCTAGCTTTGAATTGAATTTCGGCAATGGTCAGGGAAAGGTCGAGGGATTTTTCTCACAAAATAGGTATCTTCTCAGAAAAAAATGAAAAAACTACACAAACACCAGTTTCTGCTCAAAAACATTTGTTTAAATGTAGATATTTCTCCGAAATTTTGTGTGTAGAAATATGCAGACCAAGCTTGTGACTTTCTTTGGGAGTAGTAGGGTCAAGGTCACTATTACTAACAATAGAAAAACGTGTTCAGCCCAATGAAGTTTTGATGGAGGTATTGTGCTTACATGTTTTTGAGGTAGCTTACATGCAGCTCTTGAATTTGGGACTAGTAAGGTCAAGGCTATGGTTACTAAAATCGAAATAAATTTTTCTAGTCAATTACTTGAGTTTGGTTTGGCCCCAAATGATTTGGGATGCCTTGCCAAAATAATATGTGTTGGTAGATTATTAACAACATAGTTTGGGATTGCTCAATGATATAACCCTTTACCGCTCATATATGCATTTGACTGTATTTGTAGTCGCTGAGAAAATCCAATTTAATTTAAAACTTTTCTGAGAAAATACAAGTTCTGAAGTCTTTATTTCCAATTCTAAGATAATGATGAACAGCATACCGGAAAATACCTGAACAGACTCTGAGTTTCTGAGGTTCTTTGATTATTTTGCAGGATGCTATGGTTTACATGTATGCAGGTTGCATATAGCCATTTGCTCTTTGCTATTAAATAAGGAAAGGGTTAAATATTACAATAATAAGTTAAGTGTCATATGTTTCTTTTAATACTTCCCATAAAATATCTGTATATGCTAGCAACAAAAAAGTTGTTATAGGCGGTATATTGGACTTGGTTGTCCATGACTGTGGACTTCCTGCCATCTGATTTCTTGTCCGGGATATATCTTGAAAAACCTTAAAAAGGCATCAACTTCAGATTTCAAAGGACACAAGAGACACTCTTGGTTTTATATTTGTGGAGTTTTTGCCCTATTATATTTTGGGTCCGCCTTTGTCAGTCCTGCATTGGAAGTTGCCTATCAAATTTTTATTTAAAAGACATCCTCCTAAAACTTAGATGTAAACAAAATGTAAAAAGAATGATTCGGTATGAATATTTTTCGAAGCTGTTCAAATCATTTTGGGCTGTTGCGTCGGCAGGTCACCAAATTTGAAACTAGGTTGAATACCCTGGCTTTCTGTAAGTATGTCCCTCTTTCCTCTGTCCCTCCGTCTCTTTGTCTGTCCATAGACTAAAACATGTCCTGATGAGTTTTTTTACACTTTTCTACATACAATATTCAAACATGTATTGTTCTTCTTGATTTGAAGTGATGAAAGTGCGTTCTTATTATCCATCATTAAAAATTACGGTGATATGTAAACTTGAAACTTCATTGGTAGTAAGATCTGATTGTGGGAAAGTGCAGTGCAGACAAACTTTTAATGTTACTGATGTCCCATATTTTAAGAGTGATTGTCCGGTGTTAATCGTTGTACTTTAAGTTTGTCGGCATCATAAACTTGAAAACCAAAAAAGGTATCTACTTCAAACATAATAGATTGGTAGATCTCATTGAGAGAATAACAAAAACTCTTGTTTTCAAAGTATAATTGCATGTTGTATATGTTTGTACAGAAATTGTTTGCAGATCATATATATAACATAGTAAATGTATTGATTTGTAACATAATGAGTAGGGGATTGAGCAGTTCACAAGAGCCATACTATTGCTTCCATATTTTTAGAGTTATTGACCTTGATAAGTTTTTATACTGAAAGATTGACCTGAGCATATCTGGAAAATTGTACGGGGATTCAACTTAAAACTTAATATGTAGGTATATCTCAATGAGTAGAAGTGCGGTTTTTAAGAACTATAACTAAACAATTTCATAATTATTTCATTTGTGAATGTTCAAGCTGAGATGCTGATACACTTGGTATATCTTGACTACAATATGACAAACTGGCAGACTGGGATTATTAAAGGAACAACAATCACCGTTTCTTTACATCAAGTACCAGGGATTGCAACTAGTGCTCAAACAGGTACCAGAAAAAAACAAATTGGCAGGTCCACACAATTCCTTGGTGAACGATTTTGCAATAAATACCAGCTCCTGTTCAAGTTGAATGGTTCTAAGAAGATTATATGTTTAAAGTGTAGATAAATTAAACAAGTGCAGTTGAACTATCTTCTTAAGCATTTAAAGCATTGTTTCTTTTTCAAATATCCATTATACATAAATAGAATGGACGCACAAATAGCATTAATATTTAGTATTATTTGTTAATTCACCTGATCCAGAAACTGAAACTATTTAAAACGAAACATATTTAATGTGAAAATAGTGTTGCAGTTTTTAAAAATCATACATTTGCTACTTTATTAATGATTCTTTAACTATTTTGCATCTTAGATGTTTTATAGCAATAATGATTATCTCACTTTTTCGAGGTATTATTAATTAATACTGGTATCAATATGTTACCACATAAAACATGTGCAGGTATCTAAGGTAATAGAACTAGGTAGATTACAATGTATTATGTATTCTTTCGGGTAGATTACAATGTATTATGTTAGCTCAGGTACACCTACAACTCTCATTATCAGGTCAGTTCTGGATAATTGCTTATCAATGGGAGATAATTGCTTATCAATGGGGATCTGACACTAATGTGAATTGAATGGTCAGGTTCATGATACAGTAGACTTTCAGGTTAACCTGAAGTCTAAGCCCAACTATGGATATGGTAAATAGGTTAACCTGAAGTCTAAGAATAATGACATAACTGTTCATCAGGTTAACCTGAGGTTTCAGGAATGGGGTTTTGTATATAAACCTGATGTTATAATAAAAAGAGGAGTCTTTGGAATTAATGTCAAATGTTTGACTTTTGTTGGAAATGTTGGAAATAAAGTGTGTATACATTGTGAATAAACTGTAGTAGTAGAAACGAGTGACTTATTTAATTCTACTAGCTCGGCTTGTTGTACAAGTAACATGGAAATGTGTCCATATGGACTGGTGGCAGCTCCCGAAAATAAGACCACAGGTTCTTGACTAAATTAAAATTAATTTGAGATAATGTGTGCAAAGTTTAACTTTGCTTGCTACCGTCGAAGTTCTTATTTTGCGACAATAGATCAACGTCAAAGTTAAATCAGAATTAAGAGCAAACAATAAAAGTTTACTGTACAAGTTTATTTTATGCCGTTTAACTTGGAACGCTATGGCAAGAATATAATCTTTAAATAAGGACATTCTATACATACAATTTTAAAACTTGCTTATAACGTTCAACAGGGTTGTGTTAACCAAATAAAAAGTTATATGGTGCTAAGTATTTCATTCTTTATTTAATAAATCAAACTAACATAGATAATACTATTGTATATAATCCGACTTGACCAACGGTTGAATAGTAAATGTGCTAAAACATGTTATGAAAATGAATGTAAACTGCAGTTCTGTTATATCGTGGTTACCAGGATATACGAATCGCCATCGCAATATCTGGGTTGCCATATAAATTGCATATGTTTGCAGAAGCATAGTTTGGCAATTTCAAAACACATTTTATACCTACTGCATGCGTAATGTAATATACCCATATGTTATACATTGGTATAACAAAAAACAATATTCAATTTAAGTTTTCATGCCCCCGGATCGAATGATCAGGGGTATATTGTTGTTGGCCTGTCTGTCTGTCTGTCATTCTGTCCCAAAACTTTAACCTTGGTCATATCTTTTGCAATATTGACGATATAAGAGCAACTTGATATTTGGCATGCATGTGTATCTCATGGAGCTACACATTTTGAGTGGTGAAAGGTCAAGGTCATCATTCATGGTCAAAGGTCAACTATATGGCTTCAAAGCGCAGTAGAGGGCATTGTGTTTCAGCGCTTGTTTTAAATGCTTCCAATTATTAAATTTGTAATACAAAATCAAATTTCAGGTTTTATTGTTCACATAAATTTTAGAAACTTAAGCCACAATTAACGTGAAAATTGTACTTCATTTACAACATCTTGTCATTCTTCCTCAGGAAAAGCATGGGCTTTGTTATTTCATTGCTGAATGAATAATTTGCAGCGCAGAGTACTCTAAGATCTTTACTTTGTTTTTTTTCTAACTGTAGTAACTTTTTCTCTAATTTAAAAAAGTAGTATATGCTGTATCTACAAGGATGCAGTCGTTGAGATTGGTCATTATTGATCTCTTAGATGTACAGTCATTGTATACACCTTTCATGGGGACGATGTGTATTCGGCTACCTAAATGCTGATTGGCTGATACGTTACCAAGAATCAACTCATTGGATTACCAAGAATCATGTTAGTTGAAAGCAAAATAATGGTGTTAAAGGTGACACGCCCAATGACGTTAAACTGTTCATCTGTGATGTAAGGCAAGTGCAGTAATTGTTTGTCGCACTACCCAAGCGTGAATGTGATGTACACTGAAGGCGCCCAAATTCTGGACCATACTGTATTTAAAAATGAATGTCAGATTATACAAAAAATTGAATTGCATGAAAAGGAAGGGGTCCACAGCCTACATGCAAAATATTGGACATCGCGAAGTAACAGATAGCGATATAAAGGATCTGCAGTGTAGTTATATATTTTAATAAACTTATTAGATACTTAGCCTGATCTGACCCTATTCTTCTCAAATATAAATTTTGAATCTGCCTACCCAAGCCAAAAGAAGGTGTTGACCCCTTTGAGCCTTATTTGAAACTATTATTCAAATGAAACAGGTGCCAACATGTATATGAAACTTTGTTTAAATGTCTTTTTTATTGTCTGGTATACATACAAAAAGGATGACCATTAAATGCCTTTAAGCTAGAAATCATACAGTACATTCAGGAGAATGGGAATCGCCCAGCAGGTTGTCATTTCAGTCTGTCTGAGAAGATTATCAGGGATTGGCAGAGGGCCCAATGATTTTGTTATAATTAACTAGGTTTTCGGAAGGAAAAATCTGGTTATTAGATTGGTGAATGTCGGGCGGAACAAAGTTTGTCCGGACCATAACTATGTCCTTTATCATTAGATTTTAAAATGACTTGGTAAATTTGTTCATTATCAGTGTGTCATGCGAAAGAAGTACATGGATATCTCCAAGGTCAAGGTCACACTTTGAGTTCAAATGTCAAAAATGGCCATAGATGAGCTTGTCCGGGCCATTACTATGTCATTAATTGTGAGATTTTAAAATCATTTGGCATATTTCTTCACCATCATTAGACGGTGTGTCATGTTAAAGAATAAATTCGATATCTCCAAGGTCAAGGTCACACTTTGAGTTCAAAGGTAAACAATGGCCATAAATGTGCTTGTCCGGGTTATTACTATGTCGTTCAGTGTGAGATTTTAAAATCATTTGGCACATTTGTTCACCATCATTGGACTGTGTGTCATGCATAAGAATAATGTCAATATCACCAAGGTCAAGGTCACACTTTGAGTTCAAAGGTCAAAAATGGCCATACATGAGCTTGTCCGGGCCATAACTATGTCGTTCATTGTGAGATTTTAAAATCATTTAGCACATTTGTTCACCATTATTGGACGGTGTGTCATGTTAAAGAATAAAGTCGATATCTCCAAGGTCAAGATCACACTTTGTTTTCAAAGGTAAACAATGGCCATAAATGAGCTTGTCCGGGTTATTACTATATCGTTCATTGTGAGATTTTAAAATTATTTGGCACATTTGTTCCTCATCATTGGACTGTGTGTCATGCAAAAGAATAATGTCAATATCTCCAAGGTCAAGGTCACACTTTGAGTTCAAAGGTCAAAAAGGCCATACATGAGCTTCTCCGGGCCATAACTATGTCGTTCGTTGTGAGATTTTAAAATCATTTAGCACATGTGTTCACCATCCTTGGACGGTGTGTCATGCAAAAGAATAACGTCGATATCTGCAACTTCAAGGTCACACTTTGAGTTCAAAGGTCAACAGGATGTGTTTGTGAAACACAATGCACAACTTCCCCTTTTGAGCGATTTTGACTCATATATTTGACCTTTGCCCTTGAAGGAAGACCTAGACCTTAACCTTTCACCACTCAAAATGTGCAGCTCCATGAGATACACGTGTATGCCACATATCAAGTCGCTATCTTCAATATTGCAAAAGTTATGATTTTGACCCATAGATTTGACCTTTGACCTAGAAGAATGACCTTGCCTTTTCACCACTCAAAATGTGCAGCTCCATGAGAAACACATGCATGCCAAATATCAAGTTGCTATCTTCAATATTGCAAAAGTTATGACCAATGTTAAAGATTGTGCAAACCAACAAACAAACAAACCAACAAACAAACCAACAAACAGACAGGGCAAAAAAATATATGTCCCCCAGTATGGCCATAAATGATCTTATCCAGGCCATAACTATGTCATTCATTGTGAGATTTTAAAATTACTCGGTACATGTGTTCACAATCATTGGACGGTGTTTCATGCGAAAGAATAACGTTGATATCTCGAAGGTCAAGGTCACACTTTGAGTTCAAAAGTCAAAAATGGACATAAATGAGCTTGTCCGGGCGATAATTATGTCATTCACTGTGAGATTTTAAAATGACTATGTACATAAATTTGTTCACAGTCATTGGATGGCGTGTCATGCTAAAGAATTCAAGAGTTCAAAGGTCAAAATGGCCATAACTGATAATGGCATAATAATTCTTAAAAATCGCCATAAATAAGCTTTTCTTGTTTTGCGAAGACAGCATGCAAAATATTCTGTGTCAATGGAGCATGTGGGGGTATAGGTCACGTATGTGACAAAGCTCTAGTTTAAACAATACTTCAAAACCCGTAAAAATAAGTCAGCAGAGAAGCTGTTTCAAATTGAAAACCTGGTTTTGTATGTAGATGAAATTTAAGTACATACTTTATAGAGACAGTTGACAATTGACTAGGCATAGACATTTTGCAGCTTTGTTTGGCCTCATGTTATCAATTTTAGGCAAGGCCAGTATGTGTCACTTCCAGCATTAAAAAAACTAAACTTTATTATATGACTTTGTTTAACGGAATAAATTCTCAAATTCTTTCCTACTGACTAAGCTTGGCTTTAGTTTCTGCTCATTGACGTAAAAACATTTGAGACATGCATTGAAAAATGTATGTCTAATACATGTATATGCAATTCATATGTTAACTACACCAGACAGTTTTGATGTTTCAGTACTGTTTGCAACAAACTCATTCACTGTTTGTCTTACCTACTGTTAACCATTTTTCGCTAAACTGGAGCTTAGAGTTCATTCATCAATTTTAAAATTACTTACTGCAAATGTTCAATCTGTGGAGAAAGCATTGTGCATTTAACTCAACTATCCCTGCTCCAAAAGTCAAGGTCACATTTAGAGGTCCAGACTGAATAGTTGGCATGGTGCAGCTTGTTGAATAATAACAAGAATTTCTTTAAGAACATGTCTATCTACCTCAAATGTCAATGTCCTATTTATGGTTAAATTTCACATTTGGAAGTACTACAGCTTATGTGGACCGGAATTATGTCATTCATTTTGCATTTGTTAAATTATTACCACACATGCAAACTATAAGCAGACAGTGCGTCATTTATAACACCTGTGTCCCTCACTTAAAGGTCAAGGGCGTATTTAGGGGTCAAAAGTCATGTATGAGAAAGTTGAAGCAAATGTTGAGTAATATCATAGCATCTTCATTATGTTCCCAACATATATATGTGCTTACCTATAGTTTAACATGTGGCTTACCTTTGTTAGTATGTTCACCTCTGCTTTCTCTCCAGACTCATTTGTTGCCTTTTCAGTAAACAGGGTTTCTCCCAGAAGTGAGTTCCCTGTTGCACTTTTCCCATGGCCAGGAAGTCCAAGGAGGAGAATTCTTAAATCTAATAATTACCAAAACAATTATTGTATACAGCTTATCATCAATATGAATAGCAGAATTTGATGATAGACAATCATATTCTCTGATAGAAATGGGGTCTGACTGTTTCAAAGATATTTTTGCAAATTAATTTCTACCTGTGCAATTTGTAGCTAAGCTAAATTAATTTGTCTAGCCCCACAGAGTTGGAGCCATTAAGCCCTTCACTTGTCAGTATGTCTGTCGGAACAGATTACCCATTAGGCAGAGTAGGCGACTGCCTATGGGCCCCCGAGATTTTTATGGGCCCGATGAGACGGTGATGAAAGAATGTTTGTACTTACTTACATAGCCTTATCTAATTACTTGACAAAGCCCATTTTTTTTGGATTTCAATGTTATGTTCCGATTAAAGGTTTAGAATATCTTACCAAGTGACAATCATTGTTATCTTAAATTCTTAATCTAATAATTATAATGTTGTATTGGCATAACGGTATTGTAATGACATTGTATACCTATAAACGAACATGGGCATATTTGTTTACTTGCCAGCCTTGGCGCTGGTAGGCTAGTTTGAACGAGTGAGATCGACTAGGCACTGCATGGCGTTCTAGTAGGCACTAGGCCAACTAGGGGCCTGGGGCGTGGGCCCCAAATATTTCACTGCCTATGGGCCTCTGCAGTGCTAATCCGGTACTGTCCTGAAGCTTTGTTTTTAAACTCCTTTTAAACTTCTGAAAAGTCATGCTCAAACTTTCACACTTGAATCACTTAAATGTGTAGATGATTGTAAGAAAGAAATTTGGAAGCAACGAGTTGCGAGAGAAAAAGGGCCCTTTAATTTTTTTTTCTCAGTTCTAATAGCCTGTATTTTCAACTCCTGTTGAACTACTGGTTTGATCTTGCTCAAAATTTCAGTAGAATCACCTTATAAATAAGAAGATGATTGTAACGAAAAGAATTTTAGAAGAATTATGACCCTTTAATTGTCTTTTTTTTCATTTTAAAATGTATATTAACAAAAATGTTTTCAACTTCTTTTGAATTAAAACTGGATGGATCTCACTCAAACTTACACATAGGAATGAGCTTAATACGTAGATGATTGTATGATAAGAATAATTGGCTGCAACAAGTTATGTCAGAATAATTTAGGGCCCATAGTCTGTTTTTCACCTATGGTATAAATAGTCTCAATATTTGTGTTCTCAACTCCACTTTCATTGAAAGATGAAAGACCCTATTTATGTAGATGTGTGTTAAGAAATAAAGTTTTGCAGTGACATGATTTTGCAAAATTATGGCCTTTTGTCTGTTTTTCATCTATGGAATAAATAGTCAGTGCTT
Source organism: Dreissena polymorpha (assembly GCF_020536995.1). Lineage (NCBI taxonomy): Eukaryota > Metazoa > Mollusca > Bivalvia > Myida > Dreissenidae > Dreissena > Dreissena polymorpha. Next base: position 31,062,213 of record NC_068369.1, read on the forward strand.
TGGTTTTTATCTCAATGACATTTAACCTCTTGGCTTATTTAGCTCAAACTTTCAAAGCTGAATGGCCTGTATGTGTAGATGCTTGTTGAGAAAAGAATTTTCGCTCCAACCAGTTTTAGCTGAATTATGGTCTTTTTGTCATTCTTAAATATAGAGTGAATTTGTTCTGTGTCCAGGGCCTTGTATCACAAACGTTATCAGGTTTTTTAACTCAACTCAGAAGATTAGATTTGAGTTCCCCACTCAGTTGAGAATTGAGATTGATGAGGACCTCAAAACTCATCTCAGTTGAGACCGACTCAACTTGCCGCCTCGACTCAAATATTTATTATTTGTTGAAGCAACGTTCTTCAAAAGGAGATTGATTTATAATATTTTTTTTACTGGAAACCGTGTCAATTTACTTTTCGTCTGCGACACTTTAACTAGTTAATATGCCTAGGTCTGACATTTTCTCGGAAGGCGAAGTAATGTGTTTTTTTAAGCAAATAATTCAAAAGTATGATATGCTGTACGATCAGCTGAAGGGCTCGAGCAAGAAAACAACGCGGTCAGATAGATGGAATCTATAATTACAGATTTGCGAAGGTAACTAGCTAGTTTGTTGCAAATTATTTATTTTAAAAAGTAAATCATTGTATATTTTCATGCATAAAATGCCAACATAATTATATGGTTAGAAATAGTTTTACCTTTAAAAGTATTCTGTCTCACTGCACCTTTATCAGTATTTTTAACCCATCACATGCTTTAAAGTTTAAAACTCCTAGAATGTAGACTAATTTAAAACCCACTTCATTCACTTTCAATAATGTAGTTGCTAAAACAATGCCTGTTTATTTGTCACCTATGCAGTTTAACAGGTGTTGTTTTTAACTTTAGTTTAATTGGTCAGCGTTTTTTGCCCAAATGGGAAAAGTACCTGTACCAGCCCAGTAATGGAAAAATTAGCGCGTAAAAACCCTGATATTGGAAAATTTGCGTTGTGAAATCTTGGGAAATTGGTGTATTTGAAAATTTGCTAACAAAAACCTAATAAGATTGAGAATAACTGATGTCAAGTTGTCAATATTATATTCACTATGGTTCTAGCCATAGAGCTGCATATGTAAATTAACTAAAGTTGCATTATTTATATTTTTTTGAAACCTTGAAATAGCCAGGACAGCTCATCTAGCGCATGCGCAGATTGTATCTGTCGCAGTGTAAACTGTGAATGAAATTATGATCAAATACACAATAAATGATACGTTTATGAGTAAAAACATAAATGCAATTGCTAAAATATATACTGATCATCTTAACTTTAACGATAACTTGTCGATTTTGGCCGTACATCGATTTTTTGTCGCGATTATACGTTGTGTTTACATCGCCTTTTCTAAATATGGACGGCTGTTTTTGGGGAATACCGGCTATCATATGATTACTTTTGATCGGATTTATTTTCATCGACCAATGAAAAGTTTGTTACTTTGCAAGTTGAATGTCATCATAGAGGTTCACCACGGGCTAACAAGGCTGTTTTTTTGTATTAAATGAAAGTATACATTTTCACGGCTGGTACTTGTTTAAGCCAACTTTGAGGTAGAAGAAAGGTAAGAGAAGATCGTTGTAAATGTTTGAAAATATCATTTTAGCGTTTTTTAATCCATTTTGAGTAAAGTTCACGAAAGTTTTTTGTTATAAGCCTATGCGCATTTGTGCGCTAGCCATCCGAAGATTCCCTGTCGCAAGCCTCAAGCAACTATTTTGTTTGGAGTTGTTTCCCCTGCCGAACACTCTCCAAATCAGTCACATTTATTTAATATATTTCTGCACGAATTTCTGGCTGCGTTTTCAGTTTTTGCCACATGTCATCGTAAGTAAATGATATATTTCTGATTTTTATAGTAGAATCTTGTCATTAAATATGATTTAAACAATATTTCATGGTCGTCATTGTCAATTTCTTGCCCATTAAATTTTGATGATTTCGGATGCAGCTCACAATTCGGATAATAAAATGTCCTGCGTTTTTTCTTATTGCAATGGAATGTGTGTTCATGTATTATATTTAAAAAAGGCTGCATACATCGTAGGTTTTTCATATATGACTTGTAAAACAATGTTTGAGCAAGAACAACTGGGATAAAGATAAAAAAATACTGTACATATCAACTATTTTTCAATCATTAAGATTTATTGGCATGTGTCATTAATTGTTTAGATTGTCATGAGTGAGGACCTTTGTCTGTCTGATTCTTACTCGGAGCTGCACATTGAGTCTTCGATTACAGAAGAGGACTTGGAATAGGAAGAAGAGGTTAAAAATTCAAGCTTATATTTTAGCCTACTAAACATGTATCATTCGACCAATTTTAAAATGAATTAAATTAACAAGTGTTTCAACCATGTTATTTCATACTCCGTCGTTATGTTATAATTCCTGGACATTATATATATTGTGTTAAGAGTTTAAATCCTACTTGAAGATTTTTTTAAGCATTTGAATTTTATAAACACTAATCAGCAAAATTATCAAAATGAATTAGAACTCATGTGAATTATCGAATCAGATAATTTTTATGAATGATTGCCAGAGCAAGATATTCAGTTCAGTTTTAATTTTGAATAATTTAATTGATTTTTTAAAGAAAACAATTTGGGATTGCTAAATCTTGTATGGTACTGTGTCGTATTATGTTGTTTTGTTCATAAGAGAATCCATCAAGCCCGGATTTCAGGAAGCGAAATTCCTGCAGTACCAGTAGATATTTAATATGCGGTCTGACATAAAGGTCACTTCAGTGTTACCATGCTTTAAACACTTTACTAATTAATTGTACAGCATGCAGTCTTTTAAATAAACACTTGCTCACTAGAATGTGGCATGTAAATAATTATATTGTCAGGTACATACCGTTAATGAATTATAAAATGTTGCTTACATATGTCTGAGTCAAAACAAGAAGAAAATTGATCCAAATGCAGAGTATATTTAACGTATATTTGAAAAAGATTGCATGATATATATCTATCATACTTCACTAGCACGATCATATATTGTAGATTTGGCGTAAGTAATTTTTGTTTAGAGAACATTGTTTGAATTTATATGAAATTTCCAATTAATTTCCGTACAACTTTTCATAGATAAATTGTATTCTCATTATCCCATAAGGTATTCACTAGTATAATGTTAAATGCATTTTTAACATTCTAGTACTATAGTATAGTCCATTTTAAGCAGAGTAACAGCATAATTCTCAAAACATCATAACATGTTCTGTTAACACTACAAACGTGTTTATAATTTGGATTGAAAAAAGCGCTTCTTTCACTGAACACACCAATTAAGTTAAGCTGTGTGTATTCATTTATCTACAAAAAAAGGAAAAGAAAGATACATCAGAATTCAGTAATTTAAGTTTTAATTTTAAGTTTTTCATCAATATATATTCAATATGTTCAGTAAAATATATAAGTAATATATGAGATACTCATATTTGTGTATTAAATATCATGTTATTATTTCATAGGCATTGGATTATTAATAGAACGGAACAAATAATATGATATAATACATGTACATAATTATACTATATTATTTTTATATAATCTTATAAATTTATTTAACATTCAAGCCAACAAGTTGTGTCCATTAAAACATCATTAACATGTATGTCATTGTGAAACAAAACAATACACTGTTCATTTCAGGTTCCTGAATACCCGTCATGGTATAATGAGAAATACTTGGATGAACAGGCGATCTACACCTACAAGTTAATGGACACTTACAAAGAAAATATTTAGAAACTGATACAGTTTTAGCTTGTAAAATAACATGTTAAATGCAATTGTTAGCAGTGGGTACTATATGCACAAATATCCTTCAATACATGTGTGGAAGTACGATAGTGTGTTTATTGTCAAAAACTGACAGACAAGAAGTTCTCGTTCCGATTTTTGAAATATCAATATCTTGCTTATTTGGCAACATTTTTTAATGAAATAAAGAGTTTTATTTTTTTTTAAGTGTTTTTATAAAGAATATGTATACGTATCCTAGATTTTTTAAAATTTTATAAAATGAGTTGTCCTGGCTACTTGAAAAAAAATTGTATGTTTTCCCAGCTTGGGAAAAGTACCTTTTTCCGGTATTTTACAAAGAAGGAAAAAAATCACTGTAGGTGTTAGTTGTTCAAATTCTATTGGTAAATTTGTTAAATTTCATTCTGTGTTTTTTTTAGCATTATTATATTAGATTAAATAATATATACTATACTATGTATATACTATAATATAATAATCTTATTATAGTAAATTAAAAAGCGATAACTCTTGCGTAGATTAACTTTGAAAATTATCCACAATTGTCACTTTTTAAACCTGTGAATTTATGTCATTTTTGTACGGCATAACATCATTATTACAAAACTAAACTTAACGTAACTTACCAGTTGAAAAAGCATTGAATTTAGCCTCTATTCCTCTATATTCAGCCACTTAAGAGTTAAATTGACTTTTAATATGGAATGAAAACATTTTCAACATAAGTAAGACATTTAATTAAATTTTGAACGTCTTTACAACAAAACAAAGGCAAAATAATTTACATATCAGGTATTTTCTTAGTTACAGGCCGATTGCAGGAAGGAACCCTACCAATCTGTACAGTCATCATTTTTATTGGAAAACACTGAATTTGTGTAATAATTTTGATATAAATCATTAAATACATATTCTAATAGACTAATAAATACAAGCATACTATTTAAAAGTGAATATTTTCAAAATTATTGGCATTTACACAACATGTGTGGAAAATTTTGATAATTTTTTACCTTAATTATATTTTTCCCAACAAAATCTAAAATTCACATGTTTTGAAACAAAAAACAACTGCTGTGTGATAGAATTTTCTAAATAAAGATAAATAACTCAAGTTTTATCAGAAATATATCATTATAATTTCCAAAATAAAGGGGTGGCCGAATCTATAGGAATGAATGAAACTATAGGAAAGGAGGATATAAATTTGTCATTTAATTTGTTATAAAATTCTTGAGTCACCTTCCCGCAAAAGTGTGTAAAATGCGCATTTAATTTACGCATTAATTTATCAAGTGCATTTTCTGTTTAAAAAGTGTGTTTTTTCTGCATTTTTCTCAAATAATACACTTTTTGAGTGTATTATTGCACTTTTGTGTATTTTTAAAGTGTATTTTCCAGTGGAAATAATACGCTTAAGTACATTGTTTTTATTAAATGTACTAAAGTGCACGAATACGCTTCAGTTTTATTTGTTTCCCAAAAACTGCACTTCAAGTTTATTTAAGTGCATTTTAACTGCGTTAATTAACTTGATGAAAAATGCACTCAAGTGTTTTATTCTAGTGCATAAATGCACTCAAGTGTATTTTTTCATACTAGAAAATACGCTATAGTGTACTTTTAAGTGTATGAGTGCTCTAAATATATATTCAAGTGTATTTTATAAAAATGTGCACTATTAAAAAAATACGCTCTAGTGTATTTCTAAGCGTAATTGTACACTTAAAATTCACTCTCGTGTATTTAAAAAAAACAGCACTCAATTGTATTTTATAAAAATGTGCACTATTAAAAAAAAACAACACTCTAGTGTATTTTTTAAGTCTATTAGTAAACTTAAAATTCACTCTAGTGTATTTTTTAAAATACAACACTCAAGTGCATTTTATAAAAAATGTGCAGTATTAAAAAAATACGCTCAAGTGTATTTTTGAGCGTATTAGAGCACTTAAAATTTACTTAAGTGTATTTTTAAAAATACGCTTAAGTGTATCTTTGAAAAATGAGTATTATAAAGATAAATTCACTGGATATTGAGAGAAACCAGCTTAAATATGAACTGAAACAATTACATCAAATACACTTTGTAAAGAAACATATTTATTAACATTAAATAACATTTCTACATAAAATGTTCTCTTCTGATGGCCATAGGTTGTTTCTAAATAAAATCACAGCATACAAACAGGCATTCCACAATATATTTTCTTGGTCAAGCACTGAGCGCTTTTGCCCACTCCTTTTTCACTCCAGTTGGCCGACTTGTGAAGGGTAAAAATCTTGTGTACAAGCCCATACATCAGGTAGTATCCCCGTTTTGCTCCCTATTCATTGTATTTTTGCAGGCGATGATGCACATTCTTTCCTCAGGATCTTCCAATCAATGTAATTTCGCCCTGGGCAGGGATGTATAATAGGGGGATCCGCAACTCCATGCATAAATCCAATAACGGCGAAAATATGCTGTCGTGGCTGATAATCCAGTCAGAAAAGCCGAAAATGTTTGTTTTTATAGACAACACGTAATAGCTTAACGGTGTTTACCGAGATGATATTTGACCTTGGTAATTTAAATCACGATTGTCACGTCATTTATTATTCAATATTTAAAATGTTACCCATTTTAGAAAGCTGAAATGTTGCTCTTTCTAAATATTATATTTATATGTCAATTCATAGTATTAAAAAAAGATTTGACGAGTTTAACACGAAGTAATTACCTTTTGTCTTCCAACTGCGGCTTTGTGTCGGGTAAAAATATCGCCACCTTCACTGTACAATATACTATTGCTTTTTCATTTTAGGTCAGAAATTTGACAAGTAACATTCATTAGAAAGCTTATAGATAAACGTTTTTTTTTCTGTGTTATTTTTAATTGTTTTTTTAACTATTAAAGTTATTGCGCCGAGTTAAAATAAAATCAAGAAGTGAAACTCCAGAGACTTTTACTAGCAGCCACGGTCGATTTAAGCGGCTGCGAGGAGCGATCTTCAATGTTAGATTACTAAAATATTATCATTTTTACTTAAATATTTACGCAGTAACCATCGTTCGAAAGCTTCGAAATTGATTGTTTATATTAAGTAATTTAATTACAAAGCAGATGAAAAATAATTCGGAAATCGCGATAATATTTTTTTTATTTTCTAAAGATGAAAAGCAGGAAAAAAAATAACTTAACTGATCAGGTCTATTTGTGTACTTAAATCGTAGTTTACTCGTGCTTTTTAATTGTCCTAGTTCCAGGACTTATATAAAATTCAATTCTGACAAGTTCTGTGTGTGGATAGTACAGGACGTTACGTCATCCGGTACGAGAGAAGCGGTCCTTTGATGTCGGGTAGAGCACAGCTGTGTGGCATGTCCACAGTGTTATTTTAAGCACGCTTAGGAATTTTGGCAGGACCTTGACATGTGGTTTATGCCTGGAACATGTTTGCATAAATGTGTTATAAGCATTCGTGGTTAAAATGAGATCACGAACGTGCATGTGTTCTTACAAAAAAATAATTAAACCTATTCAAAAAGGATAATAGTTGCGTTTTGGGATTACCGAATCTGGCTTATCAGGTTGGTATGTGTTTCTTAAGTTACTGGAACATATTCGCAAATAAACGGCGATAACATATATGTTTGACTTATTTGTCACCATTGATTACTCTCGATGATTATGGTGGGACAAGCAAGCGACTGTTCATATCGGAAATCGCGCTACTTATTTATTTGTGTTCTCAACCGCGTAAGATACTGCATCTGTATGTTCTGCCATTTTCCCCCAAATTCCAACTTAAATAGCATTATAATCATTGGGTAGAAACACACACAAAAAATTGAAAGCTATTCAGTAACATGAGTTAAGTTAATTTGCAGCTTCCATTTATATTTTAAGATGTTTTAATACACTTGATGCTTCGTCTAAAATATACCATAAACTCGCTGTTACTCCTATAATTCTGCCATTTTCCCCCAATTTCCAACTTAAATAGCATTATAATCAATGGGTAGAAATATACAAAAAAATTGAAAGCTATTCAGTAACATGAGTTAAGTTAATTTTCAGCTTCCATTTATATTTTCAAGATATTTAAATACACTTAATGCTTCGTCGAAATTGGTACATGTCGGCGTGTTTAACATTCATTTTAGCCATGCTATATATCCACTATCGAATGCAAATAGTTTCGTGCATGCGCAAGAACTGCACGACAGCATATTCGGCTTAATATCGAGTTGCAGATCCCTCTATTATACATCCCTGCACTTGGGCAAGAGTTTACCCTTCAAAATAAAAAAAAAAAGTTCACATTAAAAATGAGGGTAAGAAATCCATTCAGAAATGACCAGAATAAGCTATAAATGAAATTTAAGATGACAACAACCATAAAACACAGCCATAATAATTCACTGTACACAACATTTATTCTTTTCATTTTTATGTTTATCAATTTTTGTTTCTAATTGTGTTGTTTTTCCTTAAAATTGCATTGCATTTACTTATCCATTTATTATGGACAATACATAAATATAATAATGATCATAATTAATTCAATACAAAATACAACAAGAGATGCATAAATGAAAATACAACCTGTTACAACTGTTCTTCAGTATCTAGCCACTTTGAATCACCTTTGCTTTAAACTTATTGTTGATTTTCACATTGTAGTAAAAACACATTGTTTTCATCATACAATACTTCATGCTGACAGTATTTCAAGACATTTCACACTACAGTTTAAGTCAAAATTAATATAATTATGACTAAAATGTAGCTCAGATTCAATTGCTGAAACCTGCTTGTTTTCAAAAAATTAGACTCTGCCTATCCAATCAAAAGTGGCTTGTTTTCAAGACAACAAACTATTAACCAATCAAAAGAATGCAGATGGTTGACACCCCTTCGTTGGGAATAGATGTAGCACTGATTAACGCAGTTAAAATGCACTTAAATACACTTGAAGTGCAGTTTTTTGGGAACTGTGTTTGATGACTATTTGATTTAATTGTGAGAGTGCTTATCATTTATCTGGTATCATACTGTGACAGCTTGAAATATATGCACTGATAAGAGACATTTCAACACCAAATTATTTATTGTATAACACACATCACTGAAAACAATTCTTCTCTTTGTGACCTTAAATTGAATATCATTACTGAGAAATGACAATCTGTTCATTGTTTATGAAATCAATAATATAATTACAATACATGCACAAAACCTTTAGCATATTATATTTAATTGAGAATGTGTTAATATAACATACTGAATGGTGTTATCAAAAATTATAATAATATTATAAATATTATTTTAATTGCCTTTTAAAATTCATGCTAATAGTCAATGTGGTAGACATTAGTTTTATTTTGCGTTAAATATCTTAATAATATTTTGACACTTTCAATATTTTTCATTTTTGACCCACAGCTTGATTTTGTTGAACTTGTTATTTTTAAAGCTATTCTACTTATTCACATATTTTTTTAGGAGACATTTTAATTGCAACAATTCGACCATTTATTTTACATGAAGATTAAAAATAATTCAGTACAATCCTGCTATTAAACACATTGCTGTCCTTTAACTTCAGTTATTTTCAAAGTGTTCTGTTTATATCAAATGATTAAACATATACAGAATAATAGAGTTGTACTTAATTTTACAAAGATGCCCATAGAAATACACTTGTACAGAAAGCGTTTTTTTTGGCAAATAAGAAGATACACTTAAATGCACAAAAATGCACTTCTTGCATAAAAAGATACGCTTTGTCTACAAAAGATACACTAGCAATAAGCTTGTTTTGAAAAAAATGCACTTCTAAGATGAAAAAGTACAGATAAATACGCTTGAAAAAAATAAAGATACAGAAAAAAATGCACTTTTATGTATAGTGCACTTACTTATGAAAAAAGTGCAGAATTATTACACTTATAAAAAAGCAGAAAAAATACACCGTTTTAAGCGTATTTTGGTAAAAAACGCATTTTATTTTGGGAAGGGTGGTATTCGCTTGATTTCATGGGAAAAAACTGTCATTAAATCCTAGACTGTGCCACTCGCAAAAATATTAAATTCTCTGAACATTCCTGAACTTAAATTGTTAATCTACTGACACCATTTTTTTAATTCTATTTCCTATTACATTGTAGCCATATTTCTTTGAATAGTGGTTTTTTCCATGCATATACAGCTCATCATCAAATAGATACCACACTAATGCAAACATGAAAACACATGTATGCGAAGTCAGAACAAATACATATAGCACAGTGTATTGTACAGAAATAGCTTAAAAAGCATATGTTAATTATTTATAAATACTGCAAAATAGTCCAAATATGAAACTAATGATTTAATTATAAACAATTATTAGTCTTTTTCAGTTTCAGTGTTTATGCCCCCTTTTTATGCCTTCCCAAAACTTTTGGGGGAGCATATAGTCGCCGTTTCGTCTGTCCGTGTGTGTGTGTGTGTGTGTGTGTCCGTCCGGAAGTTTGTCCGGGCTATTTCTCAGCAACCAATGACCGGAATTCAATGACACTTTATGGGTAGCTTCACTACCAAGAAGAAATGTGCATATCATCAGCGGGTTCTGGTCAGATGATTTTTCACAGAGTTATGGCCCTTTGAAATTGTCCAGTTAACATTAACATATATAGTGCAATTCTTGTCCGGGCTTTTTCTCAGCAACAGATGACTGGGATTCAATGAGACTTTATGGGAAGCTTCAGTACTAAGAGGAGATGTGCATATTATCAGCCGATTATGGTCGGATGATTTTTCACAGAGTTTTGGCCCTTTGAAATTTCCCATAAACTGTGCATATAGTGCAATTCTTGCCCGGTTTATTTATCAGCAACTAATGACCGAAATGCAATGAAACTTCATGGGAAGCTTCACTTCCAAGAGGAGATGTGCATATCATCAGCCGGTTCTGGTCGGATGATTTTTCACAGAGTTATGGCCCTTTGAAATTTTCCATTGTACATATAGTGCAATTATCAGCAGGTTACGGTCGGAAGATTATTCACAGAATTATGGCAATCCTTGTGAGGGCTTTTTCTCAGCAACTTATGCCCGGGATTCAATGAAACTTTATGGAAAGCTTCACTATCAAGAGGAGATATGCATATTATCAGCCGGTTCTGGTTGGATGATTTTTCACAGAGTTATGGCCCTTTGACAGTTTCAATTGTACATATAGTGCAATTATTGTTCGAGCTTTTTCTCAGCAACTTATTACGGAAATGCAATGGAAATTTATGGGATGCTTCACTACCAACAGGAGTTGTTCATATTATAAGCAGGTTATGGTCCGATGATTTTTCACAGAGTTATGGCTCTTTGAAATTTTCCGTTGTACATATAGTGCAAATCTTGTCCGAGCTATTTCTCAGCAAATTATTATGGGAATTCAATGAAACTTTATAGGACGCTTTACTACCAACAGGAGATGTGCATATTATCAAACGGTTATGGTCGGATGATTTTTAACAGAGTTATGGCCATTTGAAATGTTCTATAAAATGTACATATAATGCAATTCCTGTCCAGGCTATTTCTCCCCAACTACTGACTGGATTTCAATGAAGCTCTTCCTTGAGGAGATGCGCATGTTATTAGTGGGTTCTGGTTAGATGATTTATTATATAGAGAGTTATGGCCCTTTGACATTTTTCAGTTGCTTAACCATCCATCGTTTTATTTTGTCAAAAGTTATGACCCTCAAGATGTTTCCTTTTATCTGAATATATAGTGCAATATTGTGACAAAACAAACTTTGGGGAGCATCACCCATCTGCGACGGTTTCTTGTTTAGAGAGTTATGGCCCTTTGAAATTTTTAAGTTGCTAAACCATCCATCGTATTATTTTGTCCAAAGTTATGCCCCTCAAGACGTTCCCTTGTATCTGAATATATAGGGCGATATTGTGACAAAAAACACTTTGGGAAGCATCACCCGTCTCCGACGGTTTCTTGATTAAAACGGGGGTATATTATTTTGGGCATGTCTGTCTGTCTGTCCTTCATTGTGTGTGTCTGTCTTAAAACTTTAACCTAGGGTCAAGTTTTGTCATAACGTTTGCATGTTTGATGACAGCATCTTGATACTTGGCATGCATGTGTATCTCATGGACTGAACATTTTGAGTGGTGAAAGGTCAAGGTTAAGGTCATCCTTCAAGGTCAAAGGTAATTTTGTTTTAAATCAAAGCGGCACATTACCCCGGAGGCATTGTGTTTCTGACAAACACATCACTTGTTTTATAATGTATCTTTTTAGAAAATAAAAACACTAAATGAACTGTTTGTGTACTGGATTTATACAAAGATTGAAAGCTGTCTCCCTTTTAATGTTTACTTTGCAACCAATCAACTGTTTTATCAAAGAACCTTAAAAAGACGTAAAACAGCGATGCTGTAAAACTCTCGATCTGTGTCGTGTTCTGAAGCAGGAATAACTATGAATTTATTCATATTTCGACACAGAGCATCTGTCACGCGATTGATGATTCGTCCCAAGGAACATCTTGAGTTGCGTGGATAGCTGTCAAAGGGAAATGATGACAGCCAGTCACGAAGAATTGGAGAGCTATCAACATTTAGAGCAAAAATGGCACCAGCAATGACCCACGAGTTGATGTGTCTAATTCATTGAATACAAATACAACGATGACATTAATGGTTTCTGGGCAAAATATATACCTCTCTCTAACCCCTTCACCCGATAAAACTTCTAGCGGGTTGCTTCGGTCCGCAAATACGCGTTCAATTGACTAACACCTTCTTAAACGATGCATGCGTTCAACAAAAGCGGTCATGTTTGAGCTTTGCTTTATAACTTGAGACAGGTATAACGCTTTCTCAAATATTTGTGCTCAAACTCAAAGTTAAGTCCTAATCAAAACTCAAAAACGTTTCGTGATCACCAACTTGAGCACTCATCTCAAAATTTGAGCAAAAACTCAAAGTTGTGTAAAAATATTGACTTAAGTTATAATGTTTGTGATACTAGGCCCAGATGTGTGTTGCGGGGGCATCCTCGTCTGGTACACATTTCTAGTTTATCTAAGAATGTTCTTTGAGACATTTTGTCAAACAAATAAAATAACAAAAATATCTACAATGAACTGAATGAGAGTAGAGGACACATTTATGACTCAATCTTAATAAACCTTTGTCAAAAATGTTATTTTGTCAATATCTAGGTCGATTTTGAATCAGGGTTAATCATGTGTTTTAAAACAAGGCTACCAGGTCAAATCTATAATTAGATATTGGAGTACAGTGTATTACACTGTGGATTGAGGTAAGCGATTAAGAGCCATCATGGGCGTCTTGTAGTTGAATTATTGTGCATGCACCTTATCTGTTAACAATGATGTGAATGTTACCTACGGCTTTAACTACAATGCAAATTATTACCTTCTTTGGCTCGCTCAGATCCATTGCCACAGACTTGATTCAGGTAAAAGTCTGTAGCTCTTTTCTGTATCTCTCTGGTAAGTTTGTTTTGGAAGTATGGCTTTGGTGCTTTGGCATTGGCTTCATCTACAGCTGTTAAAATATTCCAAACCATTTCTTCTTTACGATATTTGCTGTTATCGATAAACAACATCTTTCCTTTACAGCGTTTTCTAAGCTCATGAAAAGCGTTTTGCCCCATGTCATCAGGCTTTTCGTCTCCTCCATTTATGTATTTGTTCATTTCTGCTTCAGAGGCCATGTAAGTGAAAATGACAAATGCGTATTCATCAATGCCTTTTCCAAAAAATTTCAAGAAAATGTCAACAGTTTTTACTATTTGCATAGAAAATCTTTCTGGTTTCAGAACCAAGCAAATAGCATTGAAGCCTGGCAATGTCAGCCCTACAATATTGGCTATTTCTTTATACACTGATTCATCATTAAGGGAGCTGTCAAAAAGTCCAGGGGTGTCCACAACTTCTATTCTTCTTCCAAATCTTTGTTGTACCTTTAACATTTTATTTTTATATTTATCAACAGTATTCAATGAGCAAATGAAACAAAACAAACAAGAGATGTGTTTGTCAGAAACACAATGCCCCCTACTGCGCCTCCTGAAAAAAAGAGAGAAAAAAAGTGATATTTGACCTTGAAGGATGACCTTGACCTTTCACCCTCAAAAGTGGCAGCTCCGTGAGAAACACATGCATTTAACATTTTCTATTATTTTCTTTACCTTTGACCTTGAAGGATTAGCTTGACCCCTCTCCACTCAAAATATGCAGCTTCAAGAGATACACACGCATGCCAAACATCAAGTTGCTTTCTTCAATATTGCAAAAATTATGACCAACGTTTAAGTTTTCGGACGGACGCATAGAGTGGCAGAAGGACGGATGGACTGACAGTTCAACTGCTTTATGCCACCCTACCGGGAGCATAAAAATGTGGCATATGAAAGGTCAGGGACACAATTGTGCTTCACCTGAAAGTTCATAGAAGCCATTATGTAACATCGGGCATAATATACTCTTTCTGGCTCACCTGAGCATAAAGTGGTATGAAATGTAATGATCATTTACATTTGGCATCTTGCATAAATATTTTTACATGGTGGATTTTAAACAAACTTTGAATTGTCAGATATGCTCCTTTGGCATTCCATTTCCTAAAAAAATCTCTATTTCAAGGAATGCTGTGGCTGTCCCAAATTAAAAACAAGAAGGCCAAATGTCCTTGAACCTTACACTGGATATGCTCTGTGAAGTGACATTTGACCTAGCTGTTTATCCCTTATGAAACATATTTTATGTAGGCATATATATTTGTTCATGCCTGTTCAGGATTATGAAATAACCTGACACACATGTAAACCTTATCTACCTGACTTCCCTTAAGGTCAAGGTCTTACAACAGCTTCTTTAGTGCTTTGAGAAGTTATACGTTATTCTTGTATTGATACAAACATGTTTAAATGCAGTTTCGTGTATTATGAAATGGATGCCAGCATTATGTGCAATCCTCAAATTTACGGTACTGGGCACTTGTGCAAAATGTAAAACTGACCTGGACATGTATAATTTTGAATCTATTTACAAACATTAAATTATGGCTTGTCAAAGTTTCTTAGCGCATTTTCGATATTGACCAGGGAATCATGAACATTAAAAACATAAAGATACTTGACACACTGATTGTCAAAAGACATTATTTCTGATAAAATGTTCATGGTCAGATACAGCCATGGTCATACTCACTGCTGGCTTTAAAACTTGGAACTGTTAATGTATCATTTTCTGCAGATTAACAAGATGAACATCTTTGTTGCAATGATTCCCCAATTGGTTGCCTTAAAATTTTTCATGCATTATGGGATTTCAGAATACCTTGGCACAAATCATCATCGTTTCAAGGTGATGTTTTGCGTGTTACAGCCATGCCGCTTGCTTTAAGGTCAATGTCACAGTAGACAGCTGAAGTTTTCACATATTCAACATATGTATGATTGCATTGCCAGTCAAAGTCCAAAATGCAAATTAGTTCATTGTAACTGTTTGGAAATTGAAATTGGCATATGTAATAATATAACAAAAACGCCCAGGCAAACATTGTCACCAAAATGCATGTGAATCAGAATATAACTGTAGTGTAGCACATTCTAAAACAAATAATGTAGAAAAAAAATATTCCTCCCAATACCTAATACAATTAAAGGAATATCAATGATGTCTCGCAAGAATGTTATAACACTCAAAACATTTTTGGTTAAAGCTTTCATACTTAGATGTGAGAATACATGTAGTAATCATTTAGCTGCTACAAAGTAGACCAAATAAACGAAAATTAATGGCTCGCAAATAATAATGGTTTCACAGTATGGGCATAGTGAAGGTGAAGAAGTTCACATTTGACCCATAAGTCAATTGTGCATGATGGGATTTTAAAATAATTTAAGGAAATGACATTTAGATGTTTGTTTGACTGTCCGATCTATTCTTTGATGGCCCTTCATGGGATTTGTATCTTAATTGGAAACATTTATGATCATGTAAAGACAACATGCCGCATGCGTTAACAAAAGGCACTTGTTTAAAGGTCAATGTCACCAGTGTCAATCAGCGGTAAAAAAGATACATACATGCTGTGTTAACAGTAGTCTTAATGTCTTTCACATAATACATGTAATGAATTTTTTTCCCATCAACAATGATGGTGGTAGGGGCAGTCGTGTCCTTTTAACACATTTCTAGTTAATTTATAAGCAATACAAATTGGTATGAAAATTTGTGTTCAGTTGCAAGTTCTTTTTATTTTTAACAACATACCAGCCTCTTGTACTGGTCTGTAACAGATGTACGACTCATTTCATCATAAAATCCTTCTTCTCTTGTGATTCCCAGAAGGGAGTTCCCAGTTGCACTTTTGCCATGGCCAGTATGTCCAACAAGAAGAATGCTTAGATCTGGATAAAATAACAATATTATCTTGTGGCTTACATTAAAGTGTTTGGTACAGGCAAATAAAGTTATATTTTGAATATTGATACATTAAGACACAAAAACTATAATTATACTAGTAGTCTCCAGAATCATGCGCTTATTCGATATAATAACATTTTCTGTATAATCACATATTTGTTAGAGTATTTCGAGTATCTAATTTTGTTATCAATTCGATAACCTATGTATACTTTGACTCGAAATTGGAAACACTTACAGCTTGAATCACAAACATTGTTACAAGAATAACAGGATGAAATCATACAATTTATTTACTTAAGAATTGTTATTGACATTTTTAGCTTCACATGTATATTATACATATTCCCTTCCCAATTAATATATAGCACTGTCTTATGTAATCCATCTTCACCATTGCATGGTGATAAAAAAATGATTGTTGCTGTATCTAAAATACTGTTGTGTTAATGCCAACCAATTTCTGATTTTTTAAACACATTTTGTTGCACATACTTTATTGTTGTTTCACTGAGAAAATTGACTGCATATTTGCATTTTTCATATTAGATTGATGGGATTAATCAAATCGTTTTAACATCAACTGAAGGAGGCAAACCAACGAGACCATGGCCGTTGTTTAAAGTAAATAATTTCGTATAACCTGGATTCGCATAATTCCAATTCCATTGTACTTTACTTCACTAAACAAAAAAAACTTGTCAACATTACCATCTTTGCACTCCATTTCTTTTGACAGTTTTGGCCGGTCTGAAATACAATTAAAGGCAAGATAAAACATAGTGTAGCGTAGTTAAGTGGAATAATCACGCACACAACTCAAAGAACTGTTAATTGAAATGTATTCTTTTATGTATTATAATGCTTCTGAGTCCACAAATATTTAATCTACAGCCCACGCGGAAACAACAAAGTCCGCGGCTATGCTGCGGCAAGAATCGTAAGTACTCAACGGCCGCACGCGGCGTATTGCCGAGGCACGCGGCGTATTGCTGAGGCACTCGGCATCAATCCGCGCAACGACACCGAGTCTCTAATAACCTCGCGTACTTTTGCGGAATGAATCCGCCGCATACGTACGCGGCGGATCGAGCGAAAAGATAAATGTGCGACCCCATCAAATTTCTTGTTAGATTCTGTGATGCAACTATATTGTTAAACATTTTAATTATATTGAACAATTAAAATGAAAAATACTATTACCTTGCAATTAAGTACTATATAGCTAGTAATATTCCAACAAAACACTGTGCCTTTATTTAATATAAATGTTTTTCAAGAATTTCGTAAACACATGCGTTAGGAAATGTACAAGAAGTTTGCACTCAACTTGTGTAAAACACTTGTTCAATTAACCGTTAAACTCGACCTCCGTTCTCTGAAAAAGATTCGAAAGGCGGAGCTAATCATGTGCTGTTTCAAAATTGGACGATTGTCATTGAGTAACAAACACACGATTGGTTAAGCGGATAAATTTCTTGACAAAAGAAGCCAATTTTGTCGGCAAAAACGGTGTAACTTTATGCCTTCAGACAGGAAGCGGCTGTCCTTTGATGATGTCAAACTGTCTATTCACACATACTGCGAATGTGTGCGATACTTTAAATCATGTCATTGATCCTTTGTTTACATTTTCAGTATACGTAACTACCTGCTAACATGACAACTTTGGATTAAATGATCAAAATAAAAACAAGAGTAATGTTGCAAATTGTGATTATATTAATTGGTAAGTTTCAGTTAAAAGATGATGTTTTGCTTGTAGTAAAACAACGATTTTTCTATACAAAAACATTACCACGGGATCGGTTGATCTTGGTCGAAATTCTTATTTTGTGTCATGGACGACATCACAAGTCGATTAACTATTTTATATTTTGAATCGGCGCATATCAAATTAATTATGATTTGAAATATTAGTTTAATTGTTCTTTTAAAATTTATTGACTTACTAATCGTTTTCAAAAGATTTCTATTTTATGATGCGCATCGACTCGGCGTCATATCGCTGATCGGGGCTTGCCTCGGCATGTCGCTGCGGACAGATGCTAAGCATCGCGGCAAAATGCGACATTCCGACGCAGCATTAACGGCCGACTCGACTAGGCGTTCAATCAATTGCTCAAGTTTCAAGTATTTGTTTGATCCACCACATCGAATCTCACCCTTCCGCACTTCATCTAAAACTACCACGCCACATCTTAACACACGTCAATTAATTTCATCCTACCTCACCTTATCCCACAACACGGTATCTCACCCAAAACACTTCTTCCCACCAAATACCATCTCACTAATTCACAGATCATAATACAACATAACACTTTATTTCTACCCACCACATATCACTTCAACTAACTAAACGCAGCATTAACGGCAGACTCGGCATCGACTCGTTGCGCCTTGATGCCGCGGATCGCGAAATAGGTTTGTTCCGCGTGGGCTACACTGTAACAACTGGATTTTTATTTCTTGCAATTGCCGTAGTGCTTATGCTCAGTCCTTTTATGAATACCAATTATGTTTGGTGTATAATGGAGTACAGTGCTTTCCACAAGCCATTTAACGGTCCCTCACCGGGGCGCTTGAATTTAGAAATCAGAGTCCCTGGGCGCCTGAAATTTCCCAATCAGTGTATTTTGGCAGTAACTGCAGCTAGCCGTTTTTAAGGTCTAAGCGATATCGACTTTGCCGAAAATTTTGAAAGTCAATTTAGGATCCTTTGTGGCTTTACCCAACTAAAGCCTACCTAAAGGCAGAGCGTCGATGTATTGGAAAATCAATATTGACCAATGAGAGCTAACACTTTGTATGACCGACAGCACTTGTCGGCAGACAATACCAGCAGTTAAATCATGCAGACGACTTGAGACGTACATGTAATTGCCACAGAAGTCTTGGCCAGTTACCTAGAAGACGGATGATGGCAGCCGGCTGTAATCCTCATGGAAATCGTGCATTTTTTGCATAATACTGTCAAAATATTTATTCAAATGGTCAAGTGTTTAAACAAATTATTGTTGAATTTATTACCCAACTGTTTATGTTTTGTTGAAATCTCGAATGAGATTAGTTAAATTTGTAATCCGAAACTCACTCTCGAATGTCGATGTTAACGCGTTAGTTATCCCAAAAACACTTCCGAATGTTAATGTCTGCTTTAAATAAGCAGTGTTAATTTATTTTGTGTTGACCCTTTGTCTCAATAAAAAGGGCGTGAAAATTATACAGCATTTACAACGTGGCGTCATTTGCATGGAAAGCGTCCGTGTATTGAGCATTTTACAAACAAGCACACAAGTCAGGGGATTTACGCATGTTGAGTGGCGATATGTCATCAAATCTATAAATAGTCACTGATAGTATATGCCAAAATTTATTTGATACTTAAGAAAAATGGAAACGTTTGTGTTAAAGAAATAATTGAGCACTTTCATCGTCAATATTTACCAGAAAGTGTTATTAAAAAATGGAGTAAACAGGATTATTGGGTAATTAATAGAAACTTGAAAAAAAAGCAAGTATGCAGTAATAGAGTCGGGTTGATCTGGATGTAATAGGGAATCGTTCCAGTTGGGATTTTACAATTTATGATGGACAGTTATAAAACAATTAAAAAATATATCTTTATGAATGACTTTATAGCATGGGGGTTTTCTTGAAGAGTCATAGCACACCAAATGACGTCTTTTGACGCTGTTTTTCTTAGAGTAATAACACACCACAAAATTTCAATGACACGTTAAATTAAAAAAAAACAAATCAACGTCGCGACCTCTCCCGAGGCCACCCTTATCAGCCCCGGGGCACCTGACATAAATCCTGTGGAATACACTGATGGACATGTGCTTTCAGATTAGCAATATTATGTTTATTCATATTACTTTTATTTATCGTCTGTGGTTACATAGCTTTAGTGCATTTGACTTTGTTGCTGCCTCGATGATCTTTCTATTGAACCAAAAATAATTTTACATTCTAGTGAAAGTTATTGTACATTTAGACACGTCTGGCAGTTGTTTGATAATTTCTAGCATGTAGACTACTTTTGTCGAAACAGTTATATTGGTTTTGCTGAAAGTGCATACGCAAAGAGATGTTTTCATTCAGTTATAAAGAATATGTTTGTTTGCAGATTGTATGCTTGCATTTATATTAGGGTGCCCGGTGATTGTGTTTTGGTCGTTATTGTGTTTGCATGCTTATGACAATTGTTTAAGAATATATTCCGAAGCTCAAGCAGAGTAACCGGAGGAAATCCCGCCTGTCCAGTATGTGAGCAACATCTAACCCACATGCACCGAGTGGGGTTGAACCAAGCCCGCCTAGGTGAGAGGCGAATGTTCCAAGCACTACTCTAGCTTGGTAGCCAAGCATTGTTAATGAAATCTGTCCTGACAAAGTGATCAAACACTGACAGGTGTTGATTGTTATGTGCTCTTAGTATTAAAAAAAAGAAATTAAGTATTTTTGCAATGATTGCAAAATGACGTGAAAAGGTACATTCTGTTGGACAATTAATATTATTTCAGCTGGTACATCGATTTTCATCAACAAAAATGTGCCAATTGTGTGTTCCTGAGATTAAACTACACATCAGTTGCATGCCTTTTACTCAAAATAATATAGTAAAAGTCAATGTATCTTTCTGGCCTGTACTTTCATTCTGCATCATGTTATTTAAATATAAATGTGCATGATATAATATCAAAATTTTGATTGGCAAGCCTAATATGTTCATGATTAAGGTCATACATGGGCAATCCCCATATTATAAGGTCAAATAGTGCACACAATAAACTTTTTTAGCTCACCTGATTGCTCAGGTCAGCTTTTGTGACCGGTCTTTGTCCGTCATCCGTCCTTCCGTCCGTCCACATTCGTTCATAAACACTCAAGAGGCCACATTTCTTTTCCGATCTTCATGAAACTTAGTCAAAAGATTTGTCCCAATGATACCTCGATCATGTTTAAAACTGGATCATGCTTGGTCAAAAACTAGGTCACTAGATCAAAAAAAAGAAAAACCTAGTAAACATTGTAGAAGTCACATTTCATGCCCAATCTACATGCAACTTTGTAAAAATGTTGGCCTTATGATAAGATGGTTGAGTTAAAAAGTGATTCCGGTCCACTGAAAAACATTGCCGCCAGTGGGTGGGGCAGTTTTCCTAATTAGGCTATAGAGAAACCTTGTAAACACTCTAGATGCCACATTTCTTGTTCGATCTTCATGAAACTTGGTCAGAAGATTTGTCCCAATCATATCTCAATCGAGTTTGAAACTGGATCATGCTGGGTCCAAAACTAGGGCACTAGGTCAAAAAAAGAAAAACATTGTAAACACTGTAGAAGTCACATTTCATGCCCAATCTTCATATAATTTTGTCAAAATGTTTTACTTAATGATATGTTAGTTGAGTTCAAAAGTGGTTCACGTCTGTTGAAAAACATGGCTGCCAGTGGGCGGGGCAGTTTTCCATATTTGACAATAGCGAAACCTTGTAAACACTCTAGAGGCCACATTTCTAGTCCGATTTTCATGAAACTTGGCCAGAAGATTTGTCCTAAAGAAACGTCGATTGAGTTTGAAACTGAATCATGCTGGGTCCAAAACTAGGTAAACAAAAGAAAATCCTTGTAAACACTGTAAAAGAAACATTTCATGCCAAATCTTCATGTCACTTTGTCAAACTGTTTTTCTTAATGATATGTTGGTTAAGTTCAAAAGTGGTTCCGGTCCGTTGAAAAACATGGCCGCTAGTGGGCGGGCAGTTTTCCTTATTTGGCTATAGAGAAACCTTGTAAACACTTTAGAGGCCACATTTCTTGTCCGATATTCATGAAACTTGGTCAGAATATTTATCCCAATGATACCTCGATCAAGATCGAAACTGGGTCATTCTGGGCCAGAAACTAGGTCATTAGGTTAAAAAAAAGGAAAAACCCTTGTAAACACTGTAGAAACATTTCATGCCAAATCTTCATGTAACTTTGTCAAACTGTTTGTCTTAATGATATGTTGGTTGAGTTCAAAAGTGGTTCCGGTCTGTTGAAAAACATGGCCGCCAGTGGTCGGGGCAGTTTTCCTTATTTGGCTATAGAGAAACCTTGTAAACACTTTAGAGGCCACATTTCTTGTCCGAGCTTCATGAAACTTGGTCAGAATATTTATCCCAATGATATCTCGATCAAGTTCGAAACTGGGTCATGCTGGGTCGAAAACTAGGTCACTAGGTCAAAAAAAAGAAAAACCTTGTTAACACTCTAGAAGACACTTTTCATGCCAAATCTTTATGTAACTTTGTCAAAATGTTTATCTTAATGATATGTTGGTTGAGTGCAAAAGTGGTTCTGGTCCGTTGAAAAACACAGACCAGGTCAAAGCTTGAAAAACCTTGTTTTTTTCTTTAACCACAAAGCACGCAGCTTTGATATTTGATATGTGAAAAAGATTGTTCAAATCATGCCACTGCGCAAGCACATTTTACAGGTGAGCGCTCTAGGGCCATCTTTGCGCTCTTGTTTGAGAATTGTGTTTACTTTGACACAGACGTTTACCATTAAATTCAATATGTCCTTTTCAAGTTTCAGGTATGCATGTTCTAAGTTAAGGTCAAGTTAAAACTTGAAAGTCTCTTAGACAATGCTGAAATTATTTACCACAGTAAAATGCAAACCAGCGTCATTTGTTGATGCTCATTAAAATGCATTGAGTTCAAAGTTTGAATTGTGTCCATAATAAAAAATACATGCATATAGCGAATTAAGTGGTAGTTAGGTAGATATAAATTGTGACTGTTTTAAAAACTTATGTCAAGTCAGTACAGCCCAAAGTCATTGTATGTCTTTCATGTATCATTGTCATACAGACCCTGAGTGCCACCAAACAAAAAATCATTTTACGTCACCACCAATATTTCATGCAAATCTTGCAATCATAACATTTTGACTGGGCAACCTTATTTTTGCTGTGATTGGGCAGTCCAAATTAAAACTCATGATCCTGCTCAAACCATGCGAAAGCGAAATGACTGTATACCTACAGAAAATTACTATTGAATTATCAAGATTTCATTATAGTCTATTAGTTAAGTGGTATACGTTTATAAACATCTTCAACAGAATCATGAAAATTCATATATAAATACAAGGTTCTTACCTTTCACCTTTTCACCACATTCTGGGCAGAACTTTGCGGTGTCTGCAAGGTTGGCGCCACATTTTTCACACAACATCCTGAATTGTAAACACTTATTTCAATATTACCAAGTGTTTTCAAGCTATAATGTCATACATCTTAACACAATGCACATTAAGATAAAACACCTAACAGCCACTGGCTTTTTGTATGTGTGTGTGTTTTGACAAGATTTTCATATCCCCTCACGCCTGTGGCTGCATTGTGTGAGCACCAGTATATGTGACCACCAGTATATGTGAACACCAGTATATTTGAGCACCAGTATATGTGAGCACCTGTATTATACCAATACTTACTACACTTGTGACAAATCCAAACCATATCAGCTGATTAACTATCTTATCAGTATTTGCTGTGCAAGTCAGAGATATTCACAACCTGCTTGTACTTATATTGGTCATGCATATTACAAGTACAAAGTCAAAGGTGTATATACCTACCTTATTTTCAATTGCTGGTCCATAATACATATATATAAATATATATATATATATATATATATATATATATATATATAATTATATATGTGTATTATATATATGCTCATGCTATTTATAGCAGAGTGGTGTGCCCTAAAATCAATCAATATGAACTTTGATACGTTTGTGTGTGATCAAGTAAACTAAAAAAAAGAGAATAATTTTACTAATACAGTTAAGTTTTGCACTTGCTTGAAATGGGCGGGGGTATTTGTCATCTTTAGCGTCTGTTCTAGTATTTGATTCTGTACTTCAGTCATAGGCAATTAATACACAAAATTTAGGGAAGTTTAATTGCTAGTGTCAAATGTATGTAACTGTGACGCTTTGAGCATTGTGCAACGCTATATGTACTTTAAATTTTCATTTTAAGAAAAATGACTAAAATCTTATCCAATAAATTATAAGGAAAGCACCTCAGAGCATGAAGCGCTCATGCTGGGCTTTTATGTGAGCTTTCTGTGGCATCAAGCAACCTTTGACGTATGTTGTTTTGTCATGTTATGGAAAAAATGTTCTGCGATTTGACTACTCCCATAATTCACACGAGTTTAGAAAAACCCACTTATCACCCCGGTACAAACAACGCTGGCCCATTTTATCAACCAATGATGGCCTAATTTAAAGGTCTAATGCTATGCTTTGTAAAACCAGTACAAACCATTAATTAATTGAATATAATGCATATAAAAAGTTTGTGCACTTCACTTTGATTCAATCACGGTATTACTAGCGAGAACGAATATGACAAAGTCGCGAGTTTTCACACATTCCGATCCACTCGCCATTTTCATTCAAACCTGTAGTGACGTCAATCATACCTCTGCGCAGAGCGCATGTTCCAAATTACGAACCGGTGTTATAGGGTTTCGGATGTGATTTTGCTCTCATCTTTAGTAGGACAAATTGATGAAATTGGAAGATGATAGTGATTATGAAGAGTTTTCCTTTGAACCTTACACGTATGAGCCGGAATTTAGTGACAGTCAGTCTGATTTTGTTTAATCTAACTCGGGCAGCGAGGAATTTTTTGCCGATGCTCCAGATGACCATTGTGTTGGAAATACAGATTGGTAAATACATAACTTTGTTATTTAATGCACATGTTCAGGAATACGGATTGTTAGATATATAACTTCTCCATTTGTTTTATACACATGTCGGAAAAAAGACATAAACAAATTCGTTGATCCTAATTCTACAGTACCAGCGCGATGCATATGGAATATAACGACGTTGAATGATTAATACATATTAACACAAAATTGATATTTGCACCAGTTCTGAATGTAAAGAAATTCTGAATTGACAATCAACCATATTTTGTATTTGCAGGTGAACATGTTTTCTATTTTCCACCATAATCATATACCATCCTTTTGAGATATTGGTACAAGATGGTTATTAACAGTGTCATTTGAATAACTCAGCACAAATTGGCTTAATTGACATACCAGGTACCATACTAGTCCCTATGCTAGAATTTATCTATCTGTATTTGCTATGTGTTACCTCATCACCTCCCTGCAATAATTCATCCAAACAATTAGATGTGCATTGATGGTATCAAAATGGTTCAGTATTTGAGGCGGAAACGCAACGAAGATTAGTCCCATTGAAGGATCAAATCATATTCTATTCCTCAAAAGAGGGTGGGCCATATGTGGCAATAATGAGGTCGGCATTTGATCTCTTTAATAGCAATATGACTACATAGAATTCCCATCCGAACATCAACTTTTTCTATAATTCTATAACGTCATACTTTTTCAGAATAACAAGTGATGTGTTTGTG
Organism: Dreissena polymorpha; assembly: GCF_020536995.1. Lineage (NCBI taxonomy): Eukaryota > Metazoa > Mollusca > Bivalvia > Myida > Dreissenidae > Dreissena > Dreissena polymorpha. Next base: position 31,087,960 of record NC_068369.1, read on the forward strand.
AAACACTATGTCCCTTTTGAGCGATTTTGACCCATATATTTGAATTTTGACCTTGAAGGATGATCTTGACCTTGACCTTTCACCACTCAACATGTGCAGCTCAATGAGATACACATGTTTACCAAATATCAAGTTGCCATCTTCAATATTGCAAAAGTTATGGCCAATGTTAAAGTTTGTGCTAACCAACAAACAAACAAACAAACCAACAGACAGGGCAAAAACAATATGCCCCCCAGTATAGACTGGGGGAAATAAAAAGAGATTTCAACACAAGCACAAATAATGCTTGCAAGAAACCATTAGAGTCAAAATTATTTGGCTTTTAAACCCTCAATACTGTAATGTATAGCCTCTTGAAATGAACAACTGCTTTATTTTCCAATGGCTTGTTAAACAATCTAAAAAAGACAAATTTGTAAACCAACCAGCAAGTTTTTATAATTTCAGTAATTGGATCTCACTTTGTTTTGCTTTGTAAGTCATTGCACACAGCGCACTATGATCATTCAATTTGTCAACTTCAATGCTTGAATGTTAATCACACATTGTTCTCATATACTCATAGTAATTGAAGCTACATACTTATGAGGATAAATGTCACTTATTAACAACTTCTTATTTAATGCCAAGTCCACTCGTGCGTTTTATATATTCAGTAAGAGTACTACCATGACAAAATGTTGTTCTGCAGTTCATGAATAATTCATGAAATGTTCATGAATTATTCACAACCAAGTTCATGAATAGTCCATGAATAGTCAGTGAACTGGAAATGAGCCACGTATGTGAAATGTTTTTGAAATTTTAGTTCATGAATTGTTCATGAACACTAATGACATGGAGTGTTCATGAAATATTATTGGAACCTAATGGCGTGAAGTGCTCATGAACTATTCCTGAAACCTTATGGCATGAAGTGTTCATGGGTTATTATTGAAATATAATGGCAGGAAGTGTTCATGAACTATGTATGAACCATAGTGGTATGAAGTGTTCATGAACTATTCATGAACAACAAAATTCTTGAAAAGTTATTCAGGGTTGTGCTGTTTATGAACAGATCATGAACAATTTCCTTCTATTGTAAATGACTCATTTCCTGTTCATGAACTATCAGTGAATATTCCATAATCCATAGTTCTTCAAGAGTTCATGAACTGAGGTGGCATAAAGTTTTCATGAACTATTATTGAACAAGAATTTGTCAATGTATGCAAAGGTTATCATAAGTGTTACCAAAGCTCAACAAACAGGTCAGGGTAAGAAGAAACAAGTCTTGTATGAGCACTTAACATATTGATAGCAACATATAACAATATTTGAATATAACACTAACTGAAATACAAATGGTTTGATAATACTCTTTAAATTCAATAATATAACTTTGCACTATATGTTCATGAATAATTCATGAATTGAAAAGATCATGAATAGTCTCATTTTTAGTTCAAGAATCATTTACTAATCAGTGGTTTCCCTAAAATGGTTACATTTACAATGCCAAAGAACTTGAAATGGAACCAATGGCTTATCAGTTTAGCCGGTAATTTATTAAAGACTTACATTTCCAAATATAACATAAACCATGTGCCTTCCGTTTCAACTTCCTGTGGCCACAATATTCTTCCTTTGTAAAAACAGCAATGCAATGTACATGTTTGAGTTCTTGATATCATCTTAAACTGTTCTTGAAATAAGATGTCCTTAAAACATTCTCAAACTTTTCTTTTAATTCTTCCAAGAACAATGACAGATCCGTTTAAAAACATATTGGATTCTTAAAAAGTCCACCATATGTTCAAAAACATTGTGAAGACCTGTTTAAGAACATCATAAGGAAATATGTTGTTAAAAAAAGTTATCAAAGTGTTCAAGAATAGTTAAAGAATAATTCAAGAACAGGAAAGGTCCTTTAAAAGTTATTGAATTGTTCCTGAAGGCAGTTCTTGAACAGTTCTTGTACAAATGTTCTTAAAATCCTCTAGAACAGGTCAAGAACTCTTACTTACAGTGGTTAAAATATTATGCATATTCATACTAACTCCACAGGTTGCACACATCTACAAGATAAGTATGCTAGACAATATTACTTTCAAAAAATATTTATGAAACATCTAGCACAAAGGAATTCATGAATAATTCATGATGGATCCTCAAAGCATGTCTCAGAAATGACATCAAAACTAATTGTTCATGAAATGTTCATCACTAAGTATTTATGATTAGATGACGACCTGTTCATGAACTTTGAAGGGTTCAACAAAAATTCATAAACTGTTCATGGACGTGTCTTAAGAACAGTTCATGTCCAAAAGTTCATGAAAAAAAAGATCAGGATCTTTTTGCGAACAGTTCATGAACAGTTCCTGATTGACTTGAAGTGTTCAAGAAATTATGAACAACATTTCGCCAAGGTATGTACACAACTATAATTGCCTGACACATATTTACACAATCTAATGATTGGATTCACTTTGCAATTCCTTGTTGTTGTTTTTAACAACCGACTAAAGTACAATACAAAAGACTGATTTTCTTTAATAGTATTTTGCAATGTTAATAAAGAAATTGAATGACTTCAACTTGTTTGAGTCAAAAAAAAAAGAATTACAAATTAGTAAGACAACATTTTCATTGAAAAATAATTTCCTGGACACTTAATGCAAAACATCAGAGTATCCGAAGATTTAAGTTGATGATAGCATCCATGATTATTCGACGAACCTTCTATGTGAATCAAGAAATATCTTTTAAAAGATATTCGGCATATATCCTGACTATTAAATAAAGTTTTGAAAATGGATATTTCTAAATAATGAAATTGAAATCAAAGGTTTTATTATTGTTCTTTTTTCACTTTTAGTTGCATATCCACCACATGAAATGTGTGTTTTTAATTGCACATATATTCAAACCACGAAATAGTGTTCGTAGATAAAAACTATACTATGGAAGATCACATCATATGTGTCCTCACAAGGCTTATTATGAGTTTATTTATTCACCATGGAAATATGATTTCTAAATATTTTATAAACTCTCAGTTTTCTTTCGACACATTCAAATCACACTGGCGGAGCTGCATCATGTCAAAATGAATTTTTGGCAATCCTAGCTCAAGCCCCGAAATTGTGCAGTCAGGTCAGGAGCTACGCTGGCCATTATAAAGTCATGCAAGGCTTCATGGTCTCATAAGGTATTATACTCAGGCTGGGCTATATAAATACTGGTCGCTTATGACATAAGACCCATTTTCGCATGAAACAGGTCTTTGAAAATCACATTGGGTCTCTTAAATGGAAGTCAACCAGTGTAATTTATAGCAAGCTGGCAACAAACTTCAACATCCTATTCAGACTTTCAGGAACAATTTCCAGATGGGCTGACTGAGTACCGCAAACATTTGTGGTTAGATAATTTAAACAATTTCCCTGTAATCACTACACTATTTGGGTAGTGTTTGTTTCCTCATCAATAAAACAATACTGTTTTATGAACTTGTATCAATAGTCCATTATGTCTGCCACTGACAATTTAGTGGCTGAGTAATGAGCCTGAACTTCTGCGAGAAGGATTTTAACGCATAATCGTAACTGGGCATATATTTGTGTGATGCAGAGAGTAGTCCGGAATGCATTGTATATTGAACAGTGTTACATCCTAAACCCTATTCAGCGACGCAGTTATACTTGGTCATTTAAGATGGAAAGCTGGCTAAAACAGCTACGCCAAGCACTATAAGTTTAACAAAATCTCCGTAGTTGGAGACTGATGCCCCCAAACCAGGGCATTGATATAGGAGTATCTACTATTCAAGTTCAATGCATCTGCAAAGTATGAAGCCCATCACTCAATCGTTTGATGACATATGGAACGGAAACCAATTTAACACTTAATGTCACAGTGACCTTGACCTTTGAACTAGTGACCTCAATTTCAATAGGGGTTATCTACTGTCCAAGGCCCATGCAAATGGGAAGTATCAAGCCAATCGGTTTATCAATTGATGAATTATTGATCAGAAACGAGTTCACACTTAGTGTGACAGTGACCTTTGACCTAGTGACGCCAATTTAAATAGGGGCCATCTAATGTCCAACGCCAAAAGCAAATGCGAAGTATCAAGAAAATTGGTCCCTAAGTTCATAAGATATTGAGCGGAAACAATGTTCGCATTTAGTGTGACCTTGACCTATGACCTGGTGATCATAATTTCAATAGTGATCATCTACTGGCTAAGGCCAATGCACATGGGAAGTATCAAAACAATTGGTCAATCACAAATTATCGATCGGAAACAAACTGGTCTACAGACAGACAGACTGGCATCCAGAAAAACAATATACACCATCTTCTTTTAATAAGTGCACAAACAGCGATTTGTTTTTCAAGTTTTTTAAGAAAAAAAAACAAATATATGGCACATGCATAATTTGCTTGATATCTACAATTTTCGCACCGGGTCAAACTATGTCTTGTAATAATGAAACGACATCACAGTATATGCCTTTGTATACAATGATTTTTGCATAAATTATACTCTTTACCAATCAGAAGACATTTTAAAATTGATAGTTTACCAGCCTTCAAAAGAAAGTAGTTTTCCACAATACATGTTTCTTATTTTCAAATCTATTAATAGGTGTTGGCTTCCACCAACAGCCTGCAAAGCAAAATCATGTTTAACAAGTGATGTGTTTGTCAAACACTATGCCTCCTTTTGAGCGATTTTGACCCATACATTTGACCTTGAACAATGACCTTGACCATGACCTTTCACCACTCAAAATGTGCAGCTCCATGAGATATACATGCATGCAAAATATCGAGTTGCTATCTTTAATATTGCAAAGGTTATGACCAAGGTTAAAGTTTTGGGACAGACAGACACATACAATCACAGACAGACAGTCCAAAACAATACACCCCCTCTTCTTTGAAGAAGGGGCATAAACTCTTAAAAAAGAGAAATAAAGTAAGAGTTTGTCCAATCATTATTTACTGGTATCTTTTGTGAGAGTGGCACTCTTGTTTAATTGGTCCTCTTCAAGTCAATTAATATTCACCTAAAATTGTTGATGACGAAGAAAGTTGAGTCACCTTATTATAGTTAAAAGATTTGTGCAAGAACTTAATTCGTGATTGAATATCGTCACAAATGTGAAAACAATTTTTAATTTTATCAAAGAAAAGCAATGCTCACCCTGTTTCTTGAATAGAAAATCTTTGAGGCTGTACACAGGTAGACATCTTTCTGCTTGATATCATGGGTGTTTCTGAAGATAATAAGTTTTCTTTTCAAAACTGGTTTAAACAGATAACAATACATAACGTGTCTGCTTGTAGGAAGCTTTCTAGATGGTTTTATATTGTGAACACTCAAGAGGCTGCATTATTGGCCAATTTTCAAAATTGGTCAGATCAATTTACATAAATTTTGTTTACATGATATATCAGCTGTTTCCTAATCTTGGTCATGTGGTATCAAATATTAGGTCAGTATGTGTTGCTTATGTTAATGTGTTGCATATGTTATTCTGTTCGTTTCGGATTGCATTACACTATTGTGTTTTTGTTTATATTGTTAATGTATTCGTTTGAAATCTTGAAATAAAAAGAGTTGAAAAAACATACACAAAAGTTATGTGTTTGAGAAACACTATGTCGCCTTTTTAGCGTTTTTTCTCATATATGACCTTTGACCTTGAAAATGACCTTGACCTTTCACCATTGAAAATATGCAGCTCCGTGAGATACACATGCATGTCAAATATCAAGTTGCTATCTTCAATATTCAGAAGTTATGGCCAATGTAAAAGTTTGTTCAAACCAACCAAAAAAAACAAACAAACAAACAAACAGGGCAAAAATATTATGTCCCCCAGTATAGACTGGGGTACATAAACAAAAATAGGTCACTACGTCAGTATGACAACTTGAAATACATAAATGATACTTTGGAAGTCAGATTGTTTGCCCAGTCATCATGCAACTTGCAAAACAGGTTATTTTGTGCTATCCCTTTTATTATTGTTTAATTTGAGTTACAATGCTATGACGTTAAATTTTATTTACACTTAAATGTATTATGAATATTGCTGGGCCAAGTATGAGGTTGAGCGCTCTATAACCACGTTTAAACTCCCAATGCTTTGCATTGACCGTTTCAAGGCGGTGACCCCAGCTTTATTCATATTTTGTGTTTATGTTGGTTTGTATTGTGCTGTGTTGTGCTGTTTTGTACTGTTTGGGCAATCGGTCACTTGCCTTAAATAAAGGACCAACTAACTGTTTTAATGAAAATTCAATACTGCTACAGCAGCTGGAGTTTCACTTCTTTATATTGATATCAATTTCAAGTTTGAATAGGTTCCAGTGTATTTAAGACAATACTGCCAGAGGGCAGCTGTTTTATGTGACTATGGAAACATTGTGAACAAGCAAGAATTCATATTGCTGGCCAATAATTATGCAACTTGCAGAGAAATTTTGATTTTATATTTTCATAAATTTCATAAATAGCATTTATAATTGGCAAAACATTTGTTCCCATCATGCATTGCACACATAACATCTTTATCATAAAAGGTAAACAAGAGGGACCTGATGGCCCTAGATTGATCACCTGAGCCTGACTTGGAACATGTACTAACAAGGTTTTTCAAGCTTTGACCTGGTGACCTAGATTTTGACCCCACATGACCCAACTGTTTAACTTTGCCTTAATATTGCCCTAGCAAACTAACTCCTAAAGTATCATCATTATGGAATCAATTATTATGGAAGTGTTTACAAGTATTTTTTGTAATTTGGACCTCGTGACCAAGATTTTGACCCCACATGACCCAATGTCAAACTTTGCCTAGACATCATCAAGAAAAACATTCTGGTCAAGTATCATCTATATTGGACCAAAACTATGGCATCCAGTGTGTTAACACATTTTTTGTTAGATTAGACACCATGACCTAGATTTTGTCCCGACATTACCAAATGTCACACTTGGCCTAGATATTGTCCAGACAAACATCAAGTTTCATCATTATTGAACCAAAACTCTGGCATATGGAGTGTTTACAAGGTTTTGTAAGATTTGACCTGGTGACCTATATTTTGACCCCTCATGATCAAACATCAAACTTTGCTTACACAAATTAATATTATGACTAAGATTTAAAAAATCTGAAACAAAATTGTGACATCTAGAGTGTTGTAGATTTTGTATAAAATAATGAAAATGTTGACAATCTAAGGGAACTAATTCTGGCATTTATTATGCGATTTTGCTAAATTATCAAACTTGACGGATATCTTATGGCCATAAAGCTTCTCAGCAACTTTGATAGTAGAGAATGCTTGAGAAATGTGAATGCTAGAGTGTTTTTAAACCAAATGTTGACGGACGACGGACAAAGACGGATCCCAGAGCTCAAAAGTGTATTTTTCACCGATCTGAACCATTTTCCAACTTGTCAAAGATATAAAAAAAACAATGTCTTGACTAAGTTTCACGATGATTAGGCAAACAATGTGACTTCTAGAGTGTTCACAAGGTTTCTCTTAAATAGTCATATAAGTTAAACTGTCCAACCCCCCCCCCCCTGGTGGCCATGTTTTTGACCGAAAGGGACCATTTTAAAACTCGTCTGATTTATAAAGTTAACCAATGTGTCACCAAGTTTCATGATGATTGGGCAAAAAATGTGACCTCTAGACTGTTCACAAGCTTCTTTCACTATATAATATAAGGAAAATGTGCCAACTCCCCCTGGCAGCCATGTTTTTCATCGGACCAGAACCATTTTCAAACTCAATTATGGTATCTAGAAAGCAAATGTTCTGACCAAATTTTATGAAAATTGTGCCAAAAATGGGACTTCTAGAGTGTTCACATGTTTTCGCTATATACATATAAAGAAAACTGCCCCGCCCACTGGCGGACATGTTTTTTTACCGATCTGAACCATTTTCGATCCGGTCCGAAATATCAATAAAAATCAATGTTTTGACCAAATTTCGTGATGATTGGGCTAAACATGTGACTTCTTGACTGTTCACAAGCCTTTTTTACTACATAAATATAAGGAAAACTGCCCCGTCCCCCTGGCAGCCATGTTTTTCAACGGAGGAACCATTTTACAATTCAACTAACGTATCTTGGAAATAAATGTTCTTACCAAATTTCATGAAGATTAGACAAAAATGTGACTTCTAGAGTGTTCACATGTTTGCAATATAAACATATAGAGAAAACTGACCCGCCCCCAAGTGGTCATGTTTTTTTTTACTGATCTGGACCCTTTTCGAACTCGTCTTATATAACAATAAAACACATGTTTTGACCTAGTTTCATGAGGATTGGGCAAATATTGTGACTTCTAGAGTGTTCATAAGGTTTTTCTATAGACTAATAAGGAAAATTGCACAGCCCACTGGCGGCCATGTTTTTCAACGGACCGGAACCGCTTTTAAACTCAACCAACATACCATTAAAACAAACATTTCAACAAATTAACATAAAGATTTGGCATGAAATATGACTTCTACAGTGTTTACAAGGTTTATCTTTTTTTTGACCTAATGACCTAGTGTTTAACCCAGCATGACACAATTTCAAACTTGATCGAGGTACGATTGGGACAAATCTTCTGACTAAGTTTCATGAAGATCGGACAAGAAATGTGGCCTTACAAACCAAATGTGGGCAGACGACGGTTGGACGGACAGACGACGGACAAAGACCGATCCCAAAAGTTCACCTGAACAATCAGGTGAGCTTAAAAGGCTTTGTCAAGATTCAAATTTATTACACAAACCTAAAAGCGCATATTGTGCTGTTGTTATCATAACCCGTTCCTTGGGCTCCTTTTACATTTGTCTGCCTCTGCGTTTGATATTATCTTTAGATGTCTCAGATGATTAGATTTGTTTCTCATATAAGCAAGGGCAAACTGTTATGATTGCCTAATATTTATGTTAACACTGGGTAATTTAAGTGTTTTTGTGGATTTATAAAATCATTTTATTACTTTTTGCTCATGTTTATGTGCCAATAATGACTTTTTACAAATGAGGTAAAGACAATATAATTGCTGTTTTTTTTTGTAAATATATAATCCTTTTAAAACCTTACCCTCGCCACCTTTTATGATTTCTTGTTTCTGAGAAGTGTCTTTGTATGTATCAGGGGAACTGATGTTGTCTGGACCTTCAAGTAAACAATATAAGCTTATGGGGATGCATGGTGGTCAAATCATTACGTTAAAACACTTGATTTGCTAATAATTATTTTAAAGTCATACACTTTTTCAAAACTCTGTCTACACCTCCTTTTATGATTTCTTCTTTCTGAGAAGTGCGTTTGGATGCGTCATGGGAACTGATAGTGTCTGGACCCTCACATAAACAATATAAGCTTATGGGGTCATAACGTTAAAACAATGAAGTTGCTAAAAAACACATACATCTTTCATAACATCATCGACTCCTCCTGTAATGTTTGCTTTTTTTCCGAGCAGTTTCTTTGGATGTTTCAGGTGAAATGCTTTTTTAAAAATATTTCCCCAATAAACAAGAGCAAACTGTTATGAGTGTCTAATAACTACGTTAACACTAGGTAATTTAAGCGTTTTTGTGGATTTATAAAAATCCTTTCAATACTTTTGCTCATGTTTATGTTACAATAATGACTTTCTACAAAAGAGGTTAAGACAATCTAATTGCTGTTTTTTGTTTGTAAATATATAATCTTCAAAACTTTACCCTTAACTCTTTTTATGATTTCTTCTTTCTGGGAAGTGTCTTTGGATGTATCAGGGAAACTGTTGTGGTCTGGGCCTTCAAATAAACAATATAAGCTAATGGGAATGGTGGTCAAATCATAACGTTAAAACAATGGAGCTGCTAATTATATTTTTAATGTCATACAGTTTTTCAAAACCTTACCCTCACTTCCTTTAATGATTTTTTCTTTCTGATCAGTGTCTTTAGGTGTATCAGGGGAACTGTTGTGGTCTGGGCCTTTAAATAAACAATATAAGCTTATGGGGATGGTGGTCAAATCATTACGTTAAAACAATGGAGCTGCTTATCATTGTTTTAACATTATACACTTTTTCAAAACTTTTCCCTCGCCTCCTTTTATTATTTCTTCTTTCTGATAAGTGTCTTTGGGTGAATCAGGGGAACTGCTGTGGTCTGAACCTTCAAATAAACAATATAAGCTTATGTGGATGGTGGTCATATAGAACAATTGAGTTGCTGATTTTTGGTCTGTTGGCAGTATGCCAATATACAAAAGGGTTGAATATCAGAAACACGTCTTGCATGCAATTGCTTGTTTTTGCAGTTGTTTAAATTCACCGGATATTGGCAGATGACAATGTTTACTATAGTTGTTATGTTTCGGGCATTTCATGAAAGTTTGCGTGGCGCAGTGGTAGCCCATTTAATTACGGTCCCAAAGGACATGGGTTTGAATCCCGACCAAGTCAGGTTGTTGTTTTTTCAACTTTTTTTCTTACTCTAAAAATAAGTTAAGACTATTCACAATTTTAAAGATGTGTAAGCAATCATATTTAATTACATTTCAAAAAATACCAAAATATGTGAAGAGTTTTCTACAAAAAACATGGATTGGAACGAGACTTTGTTTAAATTATCTTAGTTAGACAACATGTTTCAAATATGCCATGATCATTCCAATAGATATGTTTACATTTTTAGCAAAACTTTTCAGTTTATGTGTTTATAACACGCTGAATATAGTGATTATTATATTTTTATGAAAACATATCAAAAATGGGACTTCTAGAGTGTTCACATGTTTTCGCTATAAACATATCAAGAAAACTGCCCCGCCCACTGGCGGCCATGTTTTTTTTACTGAGATGGACATTTTTGATCTTGTCCGAAATATCAGTAAAAATCAATGTTTTGACCAAGTTTCGTGATGATTGGGCTAAAAATGTGACTTCTTGACTGTTCACAAGCCTTTTTTACTACAAAAATATAAGGAAAACTGCCCCGCCCTCCTGGCAGCCATGTTTTTCAACGGAGGAACCATTTTACAATTCAACTAACGTATCTTGGAAATAAATGTTTTTAACAAATTATATGAAGATTAGACAAAAATGTGACTTCTAGAGTGTTTACATGTTTGCAATATAAACATATAGAAAAAACTGACCCGCCCCCAAGTGGTCATGTTTTTTTTACTGATCTGGACCCTTTTCAAACTCGTCTGAGATATCAATAAAACAAATGTTTTGACCTAGTTTCATGAGGATTGGGCAAAAATTGTGACTTCTAGAGTGTTCACAAGGTTTCTCAATAGACAAATAAGGAAAATTGCCCCGCCCACTGGCGGCCATGTTTTCAACGGACCGGAACCACTTTTGAACTCAACCAACATATCATTAAGACAAACATTTCAACAAAGTAACGTAAAGATTGGGCATGAAATATGACTTCTACACTGTTTACAAGGTTTTTCTTTTTTTTTGACCTAGTGACCTTGTTTTTAACCCAGCATGACACAGTTTCAAACTCGATCGAGGTACCATTTGGACAAATCTTCTGACTAAGTTTCATGAAGATCAGACAAGAAATGTGGCCTTTAGAGTGTTTACAAACCAAATGTAGGCAGACGACGGATGGACGAACAGACGACGGACAAAGACCGATCCCTAAAGCTCACCTGAGCAATCAGGTGAGCTAAAAGGCTTTGTCAAGATTCAAATTTATTACACAAACCTCAAAGCGCATATTGTGCTCTTGTTATCATAACCCGTTCCTTGGGCTCCTTTTACATTTGTCTGCTTCTGCGTTTGATATTATCTTTGGATGTCTCAGTTGATTTGATATATTTATCATATAAGCAAGGGCAAACTGTTATGATTGCCTAATATTTATGTTAGCACTGGGTAATTTAAGTGATTTTGTGGATTTATAAAATCCTTTAATTACTTTTTGCTAATGTTTATGTACCAATAATGTTTTTTTTCTACAAATGAGGTAAAGACAATCTAATTGCTCTTTTTTGTTTGTAAATATATAATCCTTTTAAAACCTCACCCTCACCACCTTTTATGATTTCTTGTTTCTGAGAAGTGTCTTTGGATGTATCAGGGGCACTGATGTTGTCTGGTCCTTCAAATAAACAATATAAGCATATGGGGATGCATGGTGGTCAAATCATTACGTACAAACAATTGAGCTGCTAATTATTGTTTTAATGTCATACAATTTTCAAAACTTTGTCTACACCTCCTTTTATGATTTCTTCTTTCTGAGAAGTGCGTTTGGATGCGTCAAGGCAACTGATATTGTCTGGACCTTCAACTAAACAATATAAGCTTATGGGGTCATAACGTTAAAACAATGAAGTTGCTAAAAAAACATAAATCTTTCATAACATCATCGACTCCTCCTTTTTTCCGAGCAGTGTCTTTGGATGTATCTGGTGAAATGCTTATTTTTAAATATTTCTCCAATAAACAAGAGCAAACCGTTATGAGTGTCTAATAACTACGTTAACCCTGGGTAATTTAAGTGTTATTGTGGATTTATAAAATCCTTTCCTTTCAATCCTTTCATTACTTTTTGCTCATGTTTATGTTACAATAATGACTTTCTACAAATGAGGTTAAGACAATCTAATTGCTGTTTTTGTTTGTAAATGTATAATCTTCAAAACTATACCCTCAACTCCTTTTATGATTTTTTCTTTCTGAGAAGTGTCTTTGGATGTATCAGGGGAACTGTTGTGGTCTGGGCCTTCAAATAAACAATATCAGCTTATGACAATGGTGGTCAAATCATAACGTTAAAACAATGGAGCTGCTTATTATATTGTTAATGTCATACAATTTTTCAAAACCTTACCCTCACTTCCTTTTATGATTTTTTCTTTCTGATCAGTGTCGTTGGGTGTATCAGGAGAACGGTTGTGGTCTGGGCCTTTAAATAAACAATATAAGCTTATGGGGATGGTGGTCAAATCATTACGTTAAAACAATGGAGCTGCTTATCATTGTTTTAACATCATAAACTTTTTCAAGACTTTTCCCTCACCTCCTTTTATAATGTCTTCTTTCTGAGAAGTGTCTTTGGGTGTATCAGGGGAACTGCTGTCGTCTGGGCCTTCAAAAAACAATATAAGCTTATGGGGATGGTGGTCATATAGAACAATTGACTCTGAGTTGCTGATTTTTGGTCAGTTGGCAGTATGCCAATAGACTAAATGGTTGAATATCAGAAACACGTCTTGCAGGCAATTGCTTGTTTTCGCAGTTGTTTAAATTCACCGGATATTGGTAGATGACAATGTTAACTAAAGTTGTTATGTTTCGGGCATTTCATGAAAGTTTGCGTGGCGCAGTGGTAGCGCCTTCACTTACGGTCCCAGAGGACATGGGTTTGAAACCCGACCAAGTCAGGTTGTTGTTGTTTTCAACTTGTTATCTTACTCTAAAAATAAGTTAAGACTATTACAAATTTTAAAGATGTGTTAGCAATGATATTTAATGACATTTCATAAAATACCAAAATCCGTGAAGAGTTCCCTACAAAAACCATGGGTGGGAACGAGATTTTGTTTAAATTATCTTAGTTCCACAACATGTTTCAAATATGCCATGATCATTCCAATAGATATGTTAACATTTTTAGCAAAACTTTTCAGTTTGTGTGTTTATAACAAGCTCAATATAGTGATTATTACCCTCAGGCTTAAAAGTCCGTCCGTCCGTCCTCGCCACTATCTCCTCCTACACTTTTAGCACTAGAACCTTGAAACTTACACATATGGTAGCTATGAGCAACAGTGCGACAATGCACTATTTGGAATTTTGATCTGACCCCTGGGTCAAAAGTAATGGGGGCGGGGCAGTTTTCTTATATGGCTATAGTAAAACCAGGCCAATATCTCCTCCTACACTATTAGCACTTAAACCTTGAAACTTACACACATGGTAGCTATGAGCATTTATTATGCCACTAATGCACATTTACATTGGAGACGAAGACATGATATTTTAAAGTGTTATCGGATACCCCATCCGATAACGCGTTTAAGCTCCGCCCATCAATATCCGGTTTTAAACTCCGTCCACATTTGATTAATTAATGATTATTTTACGTTCTATGTTTTATCCCCGCGTTGTGTGTCTTGTATTATTTCTCATCAACATTTATCTAAACACTCTAGAGGCCACATTAATTATCCAATCTACATGAAACGGAAAATGTGTGTCATATGATACTAGTATGCCAAGTTTGATTTTTGGCCATGTGAGGTAATAAACGAGATCACTAGATCAAATAAAAGAAAAATTATGTTAATTCTCCGGTAGTAACATTTATGGTCCAATCTTCCTGAATCTTGGTCAGAACATTTGTTCTAATGATATCTCGGCTGACTTTGAAAATCGTTAATGTTGATTGAAAACCATGACAAATGCTCTAATGATTTCTAGACTGAGTTTGAAAAAGGTTCCACTTGGTTTGGTTGACAAGCATGGCAACCAGGGGATGGGCAGTTTTCCTGATATGACTTATAGTAAAACTTTGCTTAATAATAGATATGGATATGTAGAATGCACAAAGTAATTAGGTCAAAATGTTAACATAGTATAAAATCATATTTTATCTCAGAATGCATAAGCAATTTTCATTACTTTTGTCAATTCTGATATTTTTTGAAGAAGTTGCCACTTTGGGACCCTTTTAATTGACATAGTCATTTTTGTGCAACATTTAAGTTTTATTCAAAGTGAATACACTTTATTTTGAACAACAAATATATAATATTGTTCTTGATAAGAAAACAATAAGATTAATAATTGTGTATGACGGTACCAGGGTATATTCAAATATTTAAATAGTGATAGATAGATCACTGTTGTGTACAAAAAATATGCTTTTTGGGGGGTAATCGAGTGGCGGATTGAGGAGGGTTTTGGCATCACATTTTTAAATTACTTAAGTGTAATATTAAATATATATCAATAACGAGTTATTTTTACACCTTTTGATACGCTGAGATAAAAGGGACAACTGATTGTTATTGTTATCATAACAAGATAACTGAGTGCTATTACCACACTTGAAAAAAATGACAAGACCAAGTAAAAATTCTAGCCGATATTCTTTACTTCTATTGGCGCACAACAAAATCTGTATGAATATATTATTATATCATTGTTATCATTTTTATGTTAGAAAACAAAATAACAGCAAAAAACACATTTTATGTCAAGATATATACCATATGATAATGACTATAAAAATGGTTGTAGAACGTTACAGTATTCTTTTTATATGATTCTTAAAAAATGCACTTGCAGCCTACTGCACAACATGCACTTACCGGTACTGATTAAAAACATGTTATTAAGGTTAGGTTTATGACCAAAACGTACCCAAAGTCTCTTTTAACTGCGTTTGTTCATGAATAGGTTTACTTCAATGCAATAAAACACGATCAATTTACTTTTATAATCATACTATTATGATAAAATATGTAATCATAATTTTTTCACCATTTTACTGTGTTACAGTGTCATGACTCATGCATTTATAGTTCACCAGATGGGCTGACCTTGTACATTTTTTCCACAGTAAAAAGTCAACTTCAACACTAGTTTAAGAGCATTTATTTCTGCCAGGAAACTCTCATATGGCCATGGGATGCATTGTTTGTAAGTTATCAAAACAATATGTCCTATTTTTCCTGACATTACCTGTGACCTCGTAACAAACAATTGTACGTCCTGTTCTTGGATCAGCAGTCTTTACTTTCATAGGTGTTGGCTGCTCTGATACTGTAAAAAAAGAGTAGTTTTTAGTATCCTGAAGTATTCCATTTTTTACTGAAACTTCTGTAAAAGAACATGAAAAGAACCTGGACAGATGTTAACTTCAGTAATTTTCATATTTTCACATCAGTTCGCCCGTTGAAAGTCTCTAGCATCATAAACATTAAGTAAGTCTCTCAAAGTTAAGCTGGTTTCTATTTATAAAAAGCAAATATTATCTTTAATAATGTGTAGATATTACTATATAGCAAGGGACAAACATAAGTTATTACAGATTGTTAACACAAAATAACTGAATAATTGTGCACAGAATAAAAAAATGTATGATTTCAAAAAATATTTAACACATTTTTTCATTCATGCTAATTGGTATTGGTATTGTAAGAACATATGAAACCTGTCAATATAATGTTCAATGTCAACAGGGCCGGATTAACCACTAGGCTAACAAGGCTGCAGCCTTGGGCCCCCGATTTTTAAGGGGCCCCCAACTACAGGCCAGTTCCCCAATGTATGATCTTTCTTTATTACGCCATTTAACCACTCTCTTTGAATTGCAGTAAACAAGTTCTTTGTGATTTTACCAGTTTCCCCGATGTAAATCGAATTGTAGCCGTTTAGTTCGTTATGATTTACTATGCTTTCAAATTTCTTTCCGTGTTGTATATTCATTTAGAACAATAAGTTTCTTTGTTTATTATACGACTTGCCCGTATGGTCATGCCACCATCTGGATACGTTTGAAAACATTGAAGAGAAGGCCAAAGCGTTTGTTGCAATCAACGAATATAAGGATGCGAATAAGCGTAAAAAACGGTTGAAACTATTTTGTGCGAGAGTACGTCACCATCTGCGAATACGGAGTGCACGCGACCATTTTCTAATTCACACATTCTACAGCATAGTTGATTGTCTCACTGTTGAACTTCGCAATCGATTGAGCACATATTGTGGTCTTCTCAAATTGTTTGGTTTCATGACAGAGTTTGTGTCTCTCAACTGGGATTATTACGAAAATGTGCAACGCATCTGGTCAAATTTTATCCAAATGACATTGATGCGTCTTCTGTTGACCAGTTCGTTCAGTTCAAAGCCATCCGAAGCAGACCAAGACAGAACCATCACCCACAAGAGTGAACTGCTGCTGTTAGGTGGATATCAATTACAGACAACTTTTCAAAAAATTGCCATCGCTGTACGAATATACTTAACAATTCCAGTTTATAACTGTCAAGGTAGGAGGTCATTTTCAACATTATCACGTGTATAAAACTATCTTTGAAACACCATGAGTCAGGAAAGGTTGACAGCATTGGGGCTACTGTCTATTGAATGTTAAGTCCTCCGAAAACTCGACGTCAAACAGGTGATCGATGACTATAGCCAGTGTCGTAGAAAAAGCTTATAGGCTGGAACTGTTACACGTATGTTAAATTCAGTTAATAAAATAGTTATACATTGTGTAATTCGTGTTTGCAAATTGCAAAATATATATATATATATATATATATATATATATATATATATATATATATATATATATATATATATATATATATATATATATATATATATATATATGTATATATATATAATGTAACTGTCAACAGTGTACAAATGCAATTTTTCTCATCTTCGTAGTTGTAGTATCAAGTATGATTTTCAATATACAGAAGGGGATCAGAGGGAAGGGGGCCCCCGTAACATGTGCAGCCTTGGGCCCCAAAACAGCTTAATGCGGCCCTGAATGTCAATCTTGAATTGACAGCCCTGTCATCAAAGTGAAGGTTGTTCTATTGAATTTTCATGTCAAGAAACCATAAAATGAAGTCTTTGGAGCTGACCAAATTGGATTCCTTTGTCTTCACATCGTTAAGCTGAAGCCCCTGTCCCTGGATACAGATGCCGAATCAACACGGTTCATATCCCGGGTGATCCGGGATGTGGACCGTGCAGCCATTGTGTAGCTCCGTGTCGATCCATGTAGGTCCTTGGCCATTAGGGAATGTCCTTGGTGCAACCAGAGGCCAAAGACGCAAAAGGCTTTTTTAATATCCTGCACATGGACTATTAGATATACCAAGAGAACACGTATTGAGCAAAAAATCACCGAAGAAGTAAAACTACAGGAAGCATCTGACAGCTGGCATTAAGTTTGCAAATACATTGAAGTACCTTTCATTGGACACTGTCTGATGAATGACTTTCGGGTCACACACACAGCAGCATCTCCAAAATCATCTGTTAGGTCTGCGATGTGATACTTGTAGAATTGGCTGAGGAACCAATGCCCTGTCCTGAAATGCCAGTGGAGTAGAAGAGCAATGCAAACGTACATTGTCCTCGGTGTGGTAGCTCCTTGTACTTCAACTATTAACATTCCATATATCTCATGGCCTTGCTCGACGTCGACTACAAATTCATTTTGGTGGAATTAGGCAGCAATGATATTCGTGTTCAAGTTGAGCATATCAGCCATGATGACCTCCGTTTTCTCTGAGTTGACGAGTGGCGTCTTAATTTGTCTTTAGGTGTCAGATTTGTGGGTGGTGCTGATGGTCTTTGATATTCTTAAATGTTATAACAATATTAATCTGTGCCTCGAGCTTGTTTCCTTCTTGTTGTTGCTGTTCTTCATCCGTATTGGATGCTGCTCATGACAATCTTTTGGGAACTGGAAGGCCCACTTTGACAATATGTTTCATTTTATGTGGCATTTTGATTTTTTAGCTTTGAATACGAGGTAACACCTCCGAGACTTGATTGCAGAATGATGGAATCACCGAAAAATCAACGGTCCGGGCAAATAATGTTTTGTCTGTATTGATGCCGTGTTTGTCGGTGTCGTTGCCATGTATATCCGGGTTGGTCCGTGTAGATACGGTTCTGGTCTGTGTCTCTGCTGTGTAGGTCAGTGTCTCTGCTGTGACTGTCAAGGACTGACCGTGTGGGCGCCGTGTTGATTGCATGCTGCTACCGGTTTTGTCCGTGGGAATGCTGTGTTTTCATCGGGTGATGGTCTTTGAAAGACCGTCGACGCTCATAAAGCCAAAAAGGCTAAGATTCTTCCCGGTGGCAATCCTCCACTTAAGTTACAACACCTGCATTGCTGTGACTTTTCATCTTTTACAGATAACTAAGGCTGAATTAATGGTAAAGAGCAGTTCCTAATGTGAAAACATTTAAGATGTGATTCATACATGTTCAGTCCTGGAAAAGCTGAGTCAATTTATCGTGTGTATTTATTTTCCTGCCAGTGTATTGTTGTATCCTCCATTTTTTACATGAGTGAGTATCCAGTGTGTAATGAGCGCAAATAACAAGAAGCTGACAATAAAAACACTTGTCATAATGCCAGTGTATTGTCAGACAGGAATATTTCAATCCAGTGTCACATGAGTTCAAGGTCAATGTCATCGTTGTCATAAACACTTTTTCATAAGGGGTCTTTTCAACCATAACAACAGATTACTGACCAGAATAGATCATGTTTAAGCACTTCATGCCCAGATGAGTGTACATAAAGTAAGAAGTGCATAGAAGTCCATATAAAATTTTCCTGCTTGTCATGGGCACCTGCATGTGTGTTTTCCGCTATAAAATGATCCAATGACACTGCTATTACAAGGCTAGACTAGACAATTATATTCTCTAAGATTAAATCTTAAATTTAATGTGCATTTATCTGTTACTGGTGGACTAAACATGCAGGTTATGTGTTAAGATCATGTAAATTGGATAAAATCATGCACTAACCAGTTTGTGGTAATACGGCATGTATTACAGGTTCACTATCACTGGCTTTAACATCTGCTAGTTGCTTACTGATATGAGTCTTTTCCAATCTACCTGTGAAGTATAAGATGAAACAATATTTAATGTTGTTATTACAAATAATTAGCATATAATTTGTACAACAAAAAAACTTCTTGTGAACCTCAAAAAGTACCTAAGTGTGTTACTCCCACAACATTGACATACGATTGATAAGGTTTTATAATAAAGCTTGTATTCTTTAAACCATGCACATGAGTATATGAGAGTGCTATACTCTTAAAACATTGCAAACACAACGATGTGTTTATGACAGTTTTAGTTGCATTATAGATAACAATTTATAGATAAGTTTGACCAACAAGTTTAATTAACCCCATTTAACACTTTATATTTAAACAATTTAAGACAACAGTTCCAAACAGTACAAATCCTACTATTTGAATGTCAAAATACATTGTTATACGCATTTTGGGGATCCACTATGTCAAAGACAAATGTATGCAAATGAAATTTGTATGATGTGTTTACCATCTTTCTGTTTTTGCTTTGTGGATCCAGTAGCATCTTCTTGGTTTGGGTCTGGTTTGTTAAAGTGATGAATTAGTGATTTCACTACAATAATAAAAATAATACTAATTTAAGAATATAGGGATTTTATCCTAATTATTTGAATTAAGTTTTGTATTGACTTATAATTGCATAGATACTGAATTAACCAGTGGATAAGTAACATATGTACAATGTATACGTTTTTAATTTGTGAGCATGCAATTTTTCAAATTTCTCTCATACTGTCAATTTGTATTTATACTGTAAACGTATAGAAATTCGTCGGTATGAAATTTCGTGGCTTAATGAAAAAGAACTAATTCATTGACACGTAATTTCGTGAATTTCAAATTATCGGAGAAGACTGGCCGTCATAATAATTAAAGTTTTATTAAAACAACCAGAGTAATAACGAAGCATAATCTGCTAATCTGTTTTGACAGCAAGACTTGAGGTTAATGTGCACTGAAGCATGAAAGTGTTGCCGATAATTGTCGATAAGAGCGATACAGCGGCGCACTTGTGAGTCCCTGCTCGCTTATTGCCATCGATGTTGTTTTGACAATATTTGCACTTCTCAGCACAATCGGTCCCCTATTAGCAACACTTGAGTAATAAGGTCCCCCAAATACATGTGTGTCTCTTTTAAATTTAATTTGCACATATTGACATATTTGATAAATCTGCAAACTGTTAATTTTACGACGTCACGTAAAAGAAATTTGCTTTTCTCCACAATTGGCAATGCTATTTATTATATTGATTTACCATGATTAATAAAACGTACATTAATGATGATGAATAAAAAAAAGAAAAACTGATAGATACAATGTAATATGACCTACTGAAGTGAAGTAACTATTACAAAAACAAATATCTCGGATAACTGACAACACAAGAAAATGTCGGAAATGACATTCGGAAATGACAAATTTGGGATTAGAAATGTATAAATAATCGTTGGTACTTGAATTCGTTGTTCAGTGGACCAACGAAATCCACGAAAATTCGTGATCAACTTGACAAATATAAACTGCATGAATATTGACCTGGACCTGGAGGATCAAACTTTTATTGGATATTATGCAGAAAGTTTTACCTCATCAGCTGATTGTATTATTTTAGTGGCTAATAAGCCAATAATTCCCCTTTTGATATTCAGATTTATTCCCCTGTTATAATTGCTGAAAATCTATAAAAAATATAACTAACGCGTTTTAACTCAAATACAAGAATTAAAACTCGCATGCTTACATGTTTTCATTTCTTGTAAACTTACATTCAACACAAGTTTTTATAAAAATTGATATTCAGAAAACTTTTACAATTACTTTTGTTTGCGTTTAAACCAAGTGTGACATACAAGCACATTAACATTTAAATTGTTTGAACAAATATTCACATATTTTCAGGCTTGTCAATTCTGTCTTCTGTATACAGTAACAATTGTATTTTGACTACTTGCGTTTTTATACCAATTTTGTTTTCTTGTATATATTATCTTATTAACTTTCACTGGGCTGTATGGTTTGTTTCTATGTTTTTATCATTCATCAATGATAAATGATGGTTCCGAAATGTGACTTCACTCTTCATGAGTATTTTAATTACTTACACACACACACACACACACACACACACACACATATATATATATATATACTAAAAAACTCAAGACAACACCATATTAATGATTGGATATAATTTGCAAATGCAAATAAATGACAGTATTGATATTAACTATTCGTTGACATTTTATTTAATATAACCCTATTATGACTATAGTAATAAAAAGTAACTGCTAAATATCCCATATTTTCAAAAAAGTCGCATTTTTTTTTAGTATTGGATAGACACATGTATTGCAAATATAAGTGAAAATACACATCATAGGAATAAAACTAGTTATACAGTAAATAAAGATTTATTTTATTATGTTTCTGATATTAATGCATATATTTTTCAGATTCATAAATAAAAAGCCTTACCTGGTGTTCTACCCCCAGAGTCACCTTCAGTGGAAGTTTCTGAGGGAATTGATAAAAAAAATGTGATTGATTATTAGATAACAAGGTTGTAAGTGAACTGATAGATGCTTCCAAATGCAGTTTGCCAATTTAAAGACGCAAACAAGCTGTTTGTTTTATATAAATCATCGACTGCACGGCTTTATTTTGGCTAATTGTATAGTGGTTTGAGGGTCATTTTTTCAGCTCCAACATTTCAAATTTTTGGTTTGATCTTAAGATGTTTGAAAAAATGAGGTATTAAGTGTAGAAATAAACACATTTCAAGTGGCCATAACCAATTTAGCGAGTGCTGCTGTTCAATTTGTGTATTATTTTGATGTTTTATCAATATTCATTCATATGCTAGTATTCAAACACGTATTAATTGTTCTATTTTTATTAAATTGACACTGACATCTCAATTTCAAGGTCATGGGTCATATTCTTCATATGGAATGGAAAAAAACTTGACAAACAATGTTTGTCTGTGCTTAGGCTTATAATACTGTTTTAGTTTTTTCAATTTGGTAATGTAAAGTGTTGCAAAGAGATTTGAAAGATTTCTTTCATTGAATATCCTATATAAAGTTGGAAATAACTAAGTAAAAAAAAAATAATTAAAAATACAAATGTGTCCCTCCCAATTCTTCCAAATTCTTTTTTTAAAATATACGTGTGCGCCAACAATTTTTTGTTTGGCTAATTGAAATTTAAACAAAAGAGAAGATATATTGAAATAACAATAACATAAAAACCTGTAAAAACTTGACCTTCAAAAATCAAAATAGCAATATGCTGTACATTGTGTTAGACAAGTTTTCTACTATTTTTTATTGAATTTCGTCCATTCATTGTGAAGAAATATAATGAAAAATAATTATGAAAAGTACATTTTAACAACCTAATGAAATCTGAGAAGAATCTTGAAGTACAACAAGTTTGGTGTTAAAGATTCCTGTCACATGAAATGGAAATCTGGCCAGTTTTAGAAAAGAAATACACTATACACAAATTGTGCACTTACATCATGTAGTGCTTATTTCAGCCTTTACTTAGAGAAAATCATTGAATGAAAACCCTTCACTCTATCACAATTTAAAAACTATCATTTGCAAGTCCTTCCCGATGTTTGCATAATTAAATTATCAAATAAAGACAACATGTTAAATAAAAATAAACATAATAGTTTGTTATTGAGATACTAGCTGTCATGAAGCTTAATTTTATTTAAGCCAATCCAATCAATGTTACACGTAATACTTACGGTTATCATAAAGTTGTTTAACACTAATTAGTGCCACACTTGGATTAGCTTCTTCAGCATGTATTGCCGCATCAGTTTCACTAATCATTCTGCAAAATTGTATAAGTAAGAGTACATTAATAATACAAATTGGTTTATCATAAAAAGTCAGTGTCTTGAGTAAATGCTATTCTATTAAAATTTCAAAGCCCTTAAGGCACTGCAGTTGATCAATACAACAGAGGGCATTGTACTACCGCACTTAAGCGTAAAACCAACTTCGGTCTTCAGAAGCAAAGAGCGATCACATTGCATTTAGGTAGTACATAAATGTAATGAAACGAAAAACACTTTGGTTTTGCCTTAGTACATCATCATCGTCATCATAATCATCATCCTCATCATTATCGTCATCATCATTATCATCATTATCAATAGAGTTATTTCAAGTTGAAATACAAACAATCGTGACGTTGCTAACTTTTGTCATAGATGTTGACCCGTTGTGCCACAATGTATATAACGAGTACTTGAACAATCTTCTTCTTGGAAAGTTCAATGCCCAGAAGTTTTATATTTGTTCTGTAACATTGTAGACTAGTCCTCAACCAAGTTTGTTCAAATCATGCCCTTGGGTTAAAATTGGCCCCGGCAGGGTGATTTCTTATTTAATTAGACTTATTAGCAAAATAACTTGAACAGTTCAGAAGTGTTATATTTGACAAGTAATATTGATAGTTTATCCTATACCTAGTTCTTCCACATTATTCACAAGGGTCAAAATTGGCCCCACCCTGGGGGTAAATTGTTTCTGTAATATATGCATGTATATTAAACATTTTTTTTAAATGCATGGCCTAGAGGTTTGGTGGCATTTACTATTGATTGAATGATGGTCCCCTACAACGTTAATTAAAATAATGCTACTGAGGTCAAAATTGCCTCCCCACTGGAGATTACTTGTTTTACATATATGTATATTATGAAAATTTAAACATTCTCTCTGAAACAACAGGGCCCATGGACTTGGCATCTGGCATTTTTCATTGTATGGTGGTCCTATTCAACGAGTTCCAAATCATTTCCCTCGTGGGTCCTAAGTGGCGCTCGATTGGTCATTTTCGGCTCAGGTACGACTGTAATGTACCCTGGGAACTCTTAAGTATATTAATATGTACCCCGGTTACGGTAAACATACTTAAACGTACCCGGTCGATATTAGACTGTACCGGAGTTGTGTTCCCGCCCAAAATCCGATGTCGTAAAACGCGATTCCGATAACCGTAGAAGGATATTGTTTATCCTAATTAAACTTCTCTCTTAAAAAGCTGCATCAACATTCTTTTTGAGTATGAGTTTAATAATATAGAGGCCATTTAACAGAAAATTGTCATAAATGTGAACATAACTAATTTGAAAAAAAACAGCCGACAACGACCGATTGAGAGTTAAAACTCCCGGGTACGTTTTAATATATATTTACCGTACCCGGGGTTCATGTAAGTATACTTGAGAGTACCCAAGGTACATGTAAGTAGTACCCGAGCCGACAATGACCAATCAAGGCCAAGTGGCCCTGCCCTATAGCAATAACTTGTTTCCCTGATATATACATCCTGTGTGACATTTTCATAATATCCCAAAAATTAGAGTTGCATATATATCCAGGGGGGTGGGTATTGAAAGATTTGCTGGGGGTCCAGGGGGGCAAAAGCCTCGTGTAACCTCCACGATTTTAGTGATTTTAAAGGCTTTGACACCCACTTCTCGAGCATGTCACGCCTTATGTACTTTCATCCATGTACCTTCTTATAATGCCAAAAAGTGCATGGTTTATATGTAATACCGGTGGATATAGCCGGAAGAAATGCTATAAAGAATAACACACTGACGGTTATCAGGCTAGTGGCGAATACAGTGGGGAGAGGGAGAGCATGAAAACAATTCTTGTACCTAGAGCAAGATAATGACCAAGATGAAGACGAGATTTTATTTAACTGATTCATTATAGATCTATCACTCAATTGCACAGAGTAAAATACATAGTCCGAAACTCTCTAATAGTCTCACAGTCAGCAAAAACTTGCTTTGATTTCATTTCAATCTCATTTAACTAAAAACCGGACGACAGAGAGTCAGTTTAAACATTAAGCGATTGTATGTGATTAGTGGGAAATGTTTTGTACGAAAAAGAAGAAATGAATTGACGTACTTTACTTCGGCGACTTTGGGGGGGGGGTGTATGTCGCGTGCCCCCCCCCCCCCCTTGGATCCACCTATGTAAATCTTTAAGTCTAATCCTGTTTTAAGAAAGGCTTGCCGCATAAACTGATTCATTACAATATATTGTTTGTATTATTATTTATTTTAAGGTTGTTATATATGTTTTGCCCTCTCTGACATAGCATTTTGGAAATCAATGTGTATCTTTACAAATTTTACACAACCATAGAATTGACATTTTTATCATACGAGTACACCATGAATAAGAGTTTTGTGTTACAGTAAATAACTTGTGAAAAACAGTACTCACCTAAGCTATTTATTGTATATTGGTTAGTTGCACATTTAAATCGAATTTGAATATAAATCCAACATAAATCTTGAAGCTGATTCTGCACTTTGGTTTACACGCCTTACAAACAAAGCGTGATAAAGATGAGGAGTGTATGAGGCCAGCAAGAAAAAAGAGATATCTTTAAGCTGATAGCCTAGCAAGGTTGTTAAGTTGCTACTGATAAAAGAAACACAATGAAGATTACTTTGAGTTAACGTTTGAACAAAATTTTTTTTTTAAACAAAATCATATTATTTTATTTGCGCGATTATTCAACAAATAGTTCGAGCTAAACTATTTACCCAAATATAGGCTTTAGCTGGTGTTCTGCATCAGTTTTTTTGTAATTGTCAACCATAATTTTCAACATCCCTATATCACTGTTTTTATGCCCCAAAACCTGTGGGCATATTAAAATCGCACCGTCTGTCTGTGAGTTAGTCTGTCCGGATTAGTTTCCGCTCAAAAAGTCAAGCAAAAGACATCATATATTCACCAAACTTCATAAAAATATGTAAGGCAATAACAATTAATTCAAGTTCGATAATCTGCCAAATTGACACTCCTGAGTCACGGCCCTTGAATCATTGTAAAATTGTTTTTTTTCTCGTTTCCGCTCAATAACTCGAGCAAATATCATGAGATCTTCGCCACACTTCATGAAAATGTGTAAGGCAATACCATCTAGGTCAAGTTTGATAATCGGCCATATTGACCCAGACACTCCTGAGTTACGACCCTTGAATCATCGAACAATTGTTGTTGTTTTTTCTTTTCTGCACAATTTCCCCAGCAATTGTTTTTGTATCTTCACAATACTTCATGAAAATGTGAAAGGCAAAAACATCTAGGTTGAGTTTGATAATCAGCCAAATTGACCCAGACACTTCAGAGTTACGGCCCTTGAATCCTCGAAAAATTGCATTTTTACTCCTTTCCATTAAATGACTCGTGCAAATGACTTGTAATAAATGTCATTTTATTTGAAAATCAGTCAAACAAAGTTAAATTGACCTTTATCTCGTTAAATACGGAGTTTCCTCCACATTGCCCAACGCTGAGTGCTGCTGCGTCGGCTTATCAATTTGCCGATCGTTAACCTCGGAGACCCCAATCATGCAAACTACGCTTATCGCGGAACGTTCTTAATCTCCCTCCATAACTGTGCCCGCGGAGTAGTGAGGGAAATTAGGGAAAACGCATAGACTGTTCTGTACTCAAGTAACTGTCATCGGATGGTCACCACACTTCATGAAAATTGTTAGGCAATAAGATCTACGTCAAGTAACATAATCAGCCGAATTGACTCAGACACTCCTGAGTTACGGCCCTTGAATCATTGAAAAATTGAGTTTTTTTCTCGTTGTGGAATTGGCCAACAACTCTGAAGGACTGGTATTGTTTTAAAAATTTTCCTCCGTGATACAGTTTTCATTGTTGCTATCAAATTCATTCTCAAGAGTTGATAACTAGTCAAACTAAGACGATATGTGAAGCTCACATGTCAATATCACATATATGGGCCAAATGTAAAATATTTTCCAAATATATAACCCATTTGTAATGGTACTGATATCATAAATAACTGACAAATATCCTGTTTTAACCTAATATTTCAATCAAAGCATCTTCCAATTATCAGAGCATCTTCGGGGCATGTGCCATTCTTCGGAGACAGCTCTTGTTCCTACATGTATTCATTTTGAAATTACGTACATGTGTTTGTGGTCAATGAGTGAAGTCAGTGACCAATATCCGTCACTCTGACCTACAGTGTAGCGGAATAAAGCACCTCGTTTTACCTGAAAAGTTATTATTAATTTTTGCACTACTCTTTATCTCTATATTTACTGCATATAAACAAATGTAAGTGTGTGTTTAGGGTAATTATGAATGTGCACTTACCTATAACTGTGACTATAACTTGAAAAATCTGGTTAAGGTTTGCATGCAAGTAAAAGTTCAGGTTTAAGCACATGTCTCTGTAACTACTACAGATATTCAAATGTTAATTTCCAAGGACATAATTCTGAGCTGCAATTTAGCAGAATGATGTACCATATTGATGGTTCCCATTCAAAATGCCGAATTTTCAAACACACAACTTTTCAGGAAGGCTATTTTTGTTTAAATATTAAAAATGCGAAGCTGAATATTATTTTACAATAATATGCAGCTTTGCATTTTTATAGTAACAATAATATTCAGCTTCGCATTTTTGCATATTTTTTTTTCACCAATCACAGTTCGGCATTTTTGCATATGACCGATTTGACATGTTCTGATTGGTTAATAAATTCGCCATTTACTGGGCATATGCGCACTGATTTCCCGCCCTCTACAGTGCAAAAATCACTAAATTTAAAAAAAATGTAGGTTCGGCATTTTGAATGGTGACGATCGATATTAAACTTAGCAAGTTCAGGTATGCATTTTCGTTCAAAAACTACTATCTCGAGCTGACATGCAGACCTAGCACAGTGTTGCATTTGGATCAAGTTGGGACAATGCCACTGTTACTGAAAATATACAAAGTGTTTCAGATAGTTAACTTAAGTTTGGATGGAGGTATTTATGCAGTCAAACTTTGCTAGACTTTTGAAAGATGTCACTGCTCTATCTGTACTAAAAGCTGTTGCCATTGGAATCGGCAAATGTAAGATTAATGCAAATAAGGTCCAAATGGAATATGATTTTAAAAGGATTATGACTGGTTCAGCTTTGTTTGTACTACTAGATAAGCGGGTTTCCCCCCAAAATCCAGCTTATTTTGGGATACATCTATTGCAAGTAATAAGTGCCACGTCGGTCAAAAACTAGGTTACCAGGTCAAATTGTGGAAGAAACTTTTTTTTTCACCACTCCGTACATCACATTAATCTATGCTTAATCATGGGTAATCTAATGGTCAGAATGTTTATATTGACAATATCTAGACCAAGTTCAAAATTTGGGTGGAGTGGGTAAAAACTAGGTCACCAGGTCAAGTCTTGATGAAACATGTTAACAAGAAGAATAATGCATAATGTTCACATTTCACACATTCTCATGGTCAGGTTGCATTAGACAAAATCAATGTTTGAAGCAAAAAGTCCTCAGCAATATCTTCATCTTCAAAATCATTTTCACTTTCATAACCTTCATCATCGGATCCATCAGCATCATTACCTTCTTTAATACCTCAACAAAGTTTGAGATGTTGAAATATTTGCGTCAGTCTCAACATGTCAATTGGTGTGTCTGTCCATATGCGATGTTATAAGTGTGGAGGGAAGTTTAACATGTTTCAAGCAATACAATTGAAACTTCAAATATGTCATCAACATGTGGTTTAAATAAGCAATCCACAAAATTCACTTGTTCCTGAGTTATGTGCCCTTGAACAAGCTATGAAATATGTCATCTCTATGACATAAACAAAACACAATTTTCACGTGCAGTGATCTTCTTATTCCAGAATAATGTGCCCTCGATCTGAGTCATGACAAAGGCTTCCATTTAAAATTGTTATAATTTTTGTGGGGATAACTAATTATACATTTGTGTAGTGATTAAATTGAAACTTAACATATGTCATCACTAGGTCGTATACATGTGATAAACAAAGTTTTCACGCACAATGTTTACTTTTTCCTTGCTCAGTTGGTGGTGCTTTTACTAAAAATCTGAGGATCAGATGTTTGACTCCCATCTCAGTGACGTTATAAATTGTGTGTGAATTTGTCATTGAATTACCTCAATGGCAATTATGTTTGACCTCTCATAAAGTAGGTCAGTTGTCATTTCACATTTGTATGCTCCCGGTAGGGTGACAAATAGCAGTTACACTGTCCGTCTGTCTATGCGTTTTACAATATTGAAGATTAAAGCAACTTGATATTTGGCATGCATGTGTATCTCATGGAGCTGCACATTTTGAGTGGTGAAAGGTCAAGGCCATCCTTTAAGGTCAAAGGTCAAAAACCAAAATCCAAGGAAAGTAACAAGCTGTAATGGGAGATAATTTCTATACCTTCCAAATGATAAATATAAATTTTATTTCAAAGCGGCGCAGTTGGGGGCATTGTGTTTCTCACAAACACATCTCTTGTTGTTATGAATATGTCATTTGAAAAGCATGCAGTTGAGTCTCATTTAGTTCCATGTTTTGTTTCTATATTGGTAAATTCCTGATGACAGGATCAAAAGTTTACTTGGTGTTAATGCATTTTAAAAAGGAAGGTCACAGAATTTACATTAAAGATGCATATAAGATAAAAATAATCCAAAATAAAATATGTTGTAATACACACTCATAACAGTTCATTCTGGCAGAAAGAAGCATCTATTAGACTCAGAAATAAGATCTAGGATAAACCATAAACAGATTTGGAAGCTTCCATTAAGGAAGCTACTGAGTGCTAAATGAAAGTTGGAGTGTAATGATGCATAATGTATTTTGCGCTTGATTGTCCTCCATATGCTTGTCTTGAGTGATGATTTAAAGGCTTCCAAAACATGTAACAGTTATGGGCCTAGGTCAAGCAGACAATGGTTATCAATACCCAATTTATCTTCTCAATGTTTAGTAAATCAATATCTAATCTGTATTTGCTGTTCAAATTAGAGACATTCACCACCTGCAAGTAACTTCATCATATGAGGTACAAAGTTTGAAGTAGTAATCAAGTTACATTGTTATCAACTAGGTTAACTCAAAGGGGGAACAACATAATATTTAGCTTCTTTTACTAGGGCTTGTATTGCTTAGATTTTTGTTAAAGGCAGGGAATGGTTAACAGAAATCCATTCAAGTCAAGCTTTGAATATGCACATTTGCAAGAAGCGATGTATAATAAATGAATGTAATTAGCAGAAGTATTAATTTTTACAATTTTTCGGGGTATAACCCATGTTTCACCTTAATCAACATTTATATAGACCCAATTAAATGTTTGAGAAATTTCTTGCTAGTATAGGCCCCAATTAATAACTGGAATGTTCGCATTTTTTCGGCCTTAGCTGACCTTTGTAAGCCTCTAATAAAATTTGAATAAAATGTCCTGCCTGTAAACCAGAAACTGTTTGTTATAGAAAATGTGCAATCTACAAACAGTTATCACATTTTTCATTAATAGGTAATTTGATAGACTTTCTTTTTTCTGAAATATATAGGGTATTGAAAAGGATACTACAGTGTGTTTTGCAACGATGCTATAACTGCGTGTCCAGCATTAAAGAATGTTACCTACAATGAAAAGACACGAGGGATAGAATAGTTTCACATTAAACTCTCGAAATCAGTACAGTTTGTGTGTGCACCTTTATATTAAGACGATAATCATTGTCTGTGCCAGAGCGTTTGTACTTAAAGGCTATGTTCTCACATTTAGTAATTACTACATTATTGCATTGTGTGCACTAGTATATTTTCGTGTTAAACCTATTATCAACTCAACTCAATAATTTATTAAAGTAAATTAAGGCCACCAGCTCAATAATACACACTTTTGCATATATTAATATATTGAGTAACAAAATTGGCTGTTTTTTCGCGAATAACTCGTGAATATCTCGGTATTGAGCAAGTGTGCAAATAACCGGTTATAATGGCACACTGTGCTAAAATCAGTTATTTGTAAACTTCCGGTTATCTCGCACCTGTTGTCCAGTAACGGCGGATAGTCGGCACGCGTTGCCGTTACGTAATTGGCGACCACAGCGTCAAAACAAAAATGGCGTTTAAACGGTTTTGAAATTGCTATCGAATGGTTAACTAGATGTAGACAGCATCATTGAAAACAATGTATATAATTGAGCAGAACCTGATAGATATGAATTTGTCAATGAACAAAAAAAACTAAAACACAAAAAAGATGAAAACACAAAGACAAAAACAATATCGTACGTTCACATGTTTTAAAGTTGGTTCAAAAGCATTTATTAAATATCTAACTTTCTCTTATATCACAATATCAAATTATAAACTTACGTGGTGGTCATCAAATTATAAATCCATATTGTTTTGAGCAGATAATTCACATTGCTACAAATACTTAAAAACACCAGTCGACCTCAAATAACTGAAAAGCCGGAGTGATTTCTTTAATTCCTCTTGAAGTTTCCAATTATAATTAAAAGCACACAATCCAAAATACATTTTGGATTCGTTCAATGCTTTTTAAAGTTCTTTACTGTTAAAATTGTTTTATCACAACGCCGAATTGATGTCGTTAAAATCCAGAGAGTCAAGCTTAAACTGAAGTGTTTCGTCACATAAATTACGTCATACAACAAAGATACGTCATAAATTACGTAATAAATTGAATGAAAATCAAAAGTACGGAAAGCTGGTGTATTTTCGTTTATATGACACATACAGTACCGCTCTTAATAGTAAGTATTCATTTTCTGGGAACGCATTTTTGTTAGGAATACCCGCAGACGTCGGAGTTTCACCGGTCCGCGATGATCGTCGTGTCAGGCCACCGCGGACATAATATAATTCGGCAACTAACACAGCAAGCATTCGGCCACCGTGTTCTGCGGCGTAACACCGGGACCTTAACTATTCAAATTCAAAGTAGATTTTAAATATACAAACATGTTTTTATCTTTCAAATATATCGATATCATAGCGTATGTTATTATTATTATTATTATTATTATTATTATTATCATTATTATAATTATTGTCCACTACCGGTTTCACCGGAGGGGACTTATGGTTTGCGCTCTGTTTGTCAGTCAGTCTGTCTGTCTGTCGGTCAGTCTGTCTGTCAGTCAATCTGTCTGTCAGTCAGTCTGTCACACTTTTCTGGATCCTGCAATAATTTTAAAAGTTCTTCAATTTGTTTCATGAAACTTGAAACATATACAGATGGCAATATGGGGATTATGCACGTCATTATACCAACACAAACGAAGTTTAGGGGGTAATATAGGAGTGAGCTTGTCTGTCATTCTGTCTGTCTGTCTATCTGTCTGTCTGTCTGTCTGTCTGTCTGTCTGTCTGTCTGTCTGTCTGTCTGTCTGTCTGTCTGTCTGTCTGTCTGTCTGTCTGTCTGTCTGTCTGTCTGTCTGTCTGTCTGTCTGTCTGTCTGTCTGTCTGTCTGTCTGTCTGTCTGTCTGTCTGTCTGTCTGTCTGTCTGTATGTATGTATGTATGTATGTATGTATGTATGTCGGTCTGTCGGTCAGTCGGTATTGGTTGTCCGCTCTCTAATTCAAGTAGTTTTAATCCGATCTTCACCAAACTTGGTCAGAAGTTGTATCCTGATGATGCCTAGGTCAGGTTCGAATATGGTTCATGCTGGGTCCAAAACAAGGCAACGGGGTAACTTAGTGCGTTTTTACATGCAGAATATTTTGTGTTAATGCGGCATCATGTGGGGGTATTCGTCACGTCATATAGAGACAAAGCTCTAGTTTCATTTTGTTCCTATGTCAAGAATTCTGATTGCTACGGTTAAAAATACTTAAAATAAAAATATAAAAAAAACTGACAATGAACGGCCACCGGAAAAACTTTGCGAAACCGAAATTTCGCAAACTTAAGTACCCTTTTTCTTGAAGGTTTGCTTATTTGTGATAAAGTATAAGATAAAAGTCTAACTTGTGATTAATAATTGGTTATTTTTGCTTGTTAAATGCGTTTTCTTCACTATGAACTTTATTTGCAAAGTTGGGGTTCCCATGGGATTTTTGTAATTTCCCATGGGATTTTTCATTATCCCATGGGAATTTTGGTTTCTCCCATGGGATTTTTCTCCAGCTTTTTTTATGGGAGAAAAAATCCCATGGGATTTTCAAAAACATAAAACACGTTCGATTGTGCTTAGTTATCGATTTTAAGCATTGTTAAAGCATTTGTGCTTATTTTCGTTCAATTTACTTTGATAGAAAAAAAATCCCATTTTTTTATGGGAAAAAAAAAATCCCATGGGATTTTTTTCTGATTTTTAGAGATTTATTCATGTAACCTTCAGAAACACTACCTTTTAACAAATGATGAGCATTTCTCGCGATATCAACGCGTTATATCGTGTTTTAAAATAATAAAAAAATCCCATGGGATTTTTTTGTCCCATGGGATTTTTTTGTCCCATGGGATTTTTTTTCCCATGGGATTTTTTTTCCAATGGGATTTTTTTCAAGGTATAAGTTTCTAAAAGCTATATAATAATAATAATTATAATAATAATAATAATAATAATAATAATAATAATAATAATAATAATAATAATAATAATAATAATAATAATAATAATAATAATAATAATCGTGCTCAATATGATGAATTTGTACTTTTAAGCGACTAACATTTTTATTCGAGCCGATCGTCGAGTCCGAATGGTGAGTATAAGAGCAATTTACCTGTACAAATAAATCTCAATTGTGAAGAGAACGCTACCGTACTATAAAATAATCTTGATAATAAGTCATATCATTTCTCGACAGAAAATGAAAACAGTATCCATATTGATGTCAGCAATGTCCCCTGCTATGATAAATATTGACAAAATGAAAAACCTTGACAATAATTCCGTGTCGAATACGCATAAGATTATAGCAATCAAATTCATATAAGCATTGATAAGATAATTTGCGAAAATGGGTCTTATGTCAAATACGGCAAGCGTAGCTCCATTCCATAATGTCCGGTATTAAGTCACGTCAAGTTTCGTGGTCGAATTATAGCATAATAATCATTTTCACATTACGCGATTCATATGAGTTTCCCTACATATATTGTGTTAAAATTTATGTTACACTAATGTGCGATGATGAAAAGGGGATTTCGGTAATTCTACATTCGCCCGCCTAGTACCGAAATCCCCATATTTACGCCTTAAAGGGTCAATAGGTCATCGGTATGAATGGTTTTTGACTTCACATGAATGTTAAGGTGCAACAAATTTGATATTAATTTTAATTATTAAGCACTCTTGACAGCATTAAGTTGCCTTTCAGTGGGGATTTCGGTAATTCTACACTAGAACTTAAACGCGCGCCGGTACCGAAATCCTCCTGTACAAACCTTCAAGTGTCAACAAAATTATTATAGTGTTTTTTTTCATTAGCAACCAGTGACATGTATTATCTCCCATTCGGTTACTTCTTTTGGAAAATAATTAGCGGGGATTTCGGTACTGCTACATTCGTACGCCCAGAGCCGAAATCACCCATGTTTACGCCAATCCCCCATATTACGCCTTAAAGGGTCTATATGTCATTATGTTTGGGTTTTGGCTTTGCATTAATGTTGATTTGTACACAATCATATTAGTGTTAATCATTTAAACACTCTTATCAGAATATTTTTTCCATTATTAAATAGTTTATTAATGTGAAAAATGTGTAAACGAATGTAAAAAAGGTAAAATGTACATTTAAAACATTGGTTACACAAAAGTATATGTAAATATAACATGACATAGTAATAATAAGTCTTCAGAAAGTATTTTCCAAACAAATCTGATGAAACAAATGATATCGTACTACCTTATTTACAATATGCTATACACTTTTGCAATTTAGTTATCAATGTTTAATCAAAGCATAAATCAGGATAATATGTTGCCTTTTAGCGGGGATTTCGGTAATTCTTAACAAGCACATAAACCCGCGCCGGTACCGAAATCCCCGCTGTACAAACCTTCAAGTGTAAAAAAATACTGATTTAGGTTTAAATAAAGGGAACAATAGTATTTTTGGCCACCAAAAAGCACTTCCGCGTCAACAAAACGATTGAAATTATGTCAGAAACCCAGCTTTTCATTGTATATATTGCAATACACCATCGGCCGCCGAGAGCGGAATACTGCGCTTGGCCGCTAAACAATGTGGATTGCATCAAATTAAATGTCAATTTTCGATTTTATTACAAAAATAAACACTGCCTTTTTATAAATATGTCAAGCACGTACACTTAACAAAAAAATCGATATATCTTTATGTAATGTAGAAAAGTAAAGCGCTTTATATATAACAATGTTTTATAATGTCTCTCTGGTTGAGAAAAAAAACTAAACAAAACCATGTAGAACATATATGTTTTCATAATTAAAAAAAAATATTTAATGATGCACGTGATGTTTTATAATTGATATAAGTTCACGTGTCATTGAACGAGTTAAGGGAGAAATGCGAATTAAATTACACATAATTAAAAAATGATACTATACTGTCAGCTTGATTTATAAATTGTGTTCCATCGCGCCAATATATTCATTGTTCCATGAAATTGTGTATAAAAGCAAAACGATTGAAATTATGTCAGAAATCCTGCTTTTCACATGAAATGATCTTTAACACTTTTTTTATTCCAATCAGGTAATTAATAATAATAGGGGAAGTCTATACTGTGTATTAGAAACTTGTTGTGGTGATCCCTATCTTATCCGCTCAATACACATCCACCTGGCTACTGAACAGAAACAATTAGATTTACTTCCAAAATAACTGATTTCATTAATTGCTAACTTGTTGTCTACATTTTAAATTAACAACGATAATGGATCAACATCACCGTTGCACAATTATTAAGTTCACAGTAATCTGTACTTTAAATAGATAGCCTAATTAAAGACGGTGCTAATAAAGAACAAAGCGTGAATGTGGATATTAAGAAATTAGATCCTTTTTTGCATGACACTGGCAGTATATCATTTTATCTTATATAAATAAGCCACATTTAAGACATGGATAAAATTAAAATAAGACACATTTGCATCTTTCATTTCTTGAAAAAAAAATAAGCACGCAGTCACATATAAATAAGATACATTGAAGACACAGAAAAAAATAAATAAGACACATTTGCATCTTTCACTAAATTTTCTTAAAAAACATGTGAAACTGAAGAAAAACATTTATTACTGACACATTATTCTAAAAGTCGACTGACAACTTAAGTTCAAAGAGGGATTTACAATTAAATAAGATCCATTTTCGCATGATGCTGGTTGTAGAGCAAGCAATACATTTCTTACTGACACATTATTCTAAAAGTCGACAGGCAACATAAATTCAAAGAGGGAACCACAATTAAATAAGATCAATTTTCGCATGATACTGGTTGTATAGCAAGTAGTCACATATTAATTACAGCTTGCATTAGTTGCAATAATTTTGTTAAGTGCGCGTGCTTCTGAACGTTGCGTTAAGCGAGAGTGTTGCCATTTTGTTAGTTTTATATTTTGGTATTATGTATGATTATTGCTTGTTTTGAATTTGAAATAAACGCTTTCTGGCAAATAAGCATCGTCTTAATTTTAATACAAATAATGAACATTTGACATACAAAATGTCCAATAACATACCGGCAATAACATTATATATATGTTAATTTCTGTGCATGTTTATACCGAAATTATAGCCGACATCGGCAGTTAGGGAAATTTAGTGACACACTTTAACACATCAAACATGCATGATAGTTCTTTTTTCATATGATATTCCCCTGGTTGCTTACCGGTGTATTGGTACAGTTGATAACCCCGCCGGGACTACAGTAGGGTGCTAATACACACGTGTATCGTGTTCAATACAATCGTCTTAATTTTAATGCAAATAATGAACATTTGACATACAAAATGTCCAATAACATATCGGCATTAACATTATATATATGTTAATTTCTTTGCATGTTTATACCGAGATTATAGCCGACATCGGCAGTTAGGGAAATTTTGTGACACACTTTAACAAAACAAACATGCATGATAGTTCTTTTTTCATATGATATTCCCCTGGTTGCTTACCGGTGTATTGGTGCAGTTGATAACCCCGCCGGGACTACAGTAGGGTGCTAATACACACGTGTATCGTGTTCAATACCCGATCCATGCTACAACGTGTAAGAACGGGAATTTCGGTAATTCTACCTTTTTAAGCTTGCGCACCTCTAATGGGCACATATCCAAATATAATTTAATTAATTATTTTCCTAATCAGCATCATTTCACTAAACTACATGCAAATTTGTAGGTAGCTTTCCATGCTTAAAAAAAATAAACCGATTTTTTCAAAACCACCCTCACGCTCGGCTTTTGTCCAGTTTATTTTCACCCCTGGGGTATATAAAAGTTCCATAATTCATTCAAATTTCCAAATGTGGGCATGCAGTTGGTGTGTACAGATGCAGTAAAGGTGTTTAAAGTTTAAACAAGATGAAATAAGTATTCTTTTACAGACATTTATTTTTTACAAATTTTAATCTATGGAATAGCGCCATGAAATGTAAGTGATTTCAGCCAAGTAAAAATTAGGTCGGTTAAAAACAAAGTGTCATAAAATTCAAAATAGTATCATTTAAGTTATATTTTAAATTAAGTTTTTATAGAAACACTATATACAGCAAAAATACCAAAAAATAGACAGATTTACCGTTTACTTTTGAAATAAAAATAAAAATGCAACATGCATCATTCGTATTTTCAGCAGTAAATTAATCAATTTAGCCATAACGTTGTTTTAATTTTAAAATTGAAGGATGTGCATACAATTTTCAACATATTTAACAATAAACATAGCTTATGTGCTATATTAAATCAAATTACGTTAGAAAAGAAATAAAACGCGTCGCAAAAAGTATGCGATGTCGGCAGGAATCGAACCTGCGCGGGAAAATCCCAAAAGATTTCAATTTTATCGCCTTACCCACTCGGCCACGACAACTTTACATCTGTGTAACCTTAAATTAGATATATATAAGTAAACAGGTAAAAAGGCTCGCTCGATCTTTGTAGAAATCGCGAAATCGTATTTTTCAGATGATAATTGGATCAAAGTCAATATTTATAGTGAAAATAATGTAATCTAAATGAATAAGTTAAACATATATCAAAATTCGAAGTTTGAAAA
>NC_068369.1:31131760-31134065 GCF_020536995.1 Dreissena polymorpha
CTGCCAGTGCTGCTGCTGCTGCTACTGATAGTGCTACTGCTACTGCCACTGCTACTGCCACTGCCTACTGCCACTGCCACTGCCGCTGCCACTGCCGCTGCTGCTGTTTGCTTCTGATAGTGCTACTGCTACTGCTGCTGCTGCTGCTTCTGCTGCTGTTTGCTGCTGCTACTGTTACTGCTACTGATACGGCTACTGCTAGTGCTACTTCTACTGCTACTGCTAGTGCTACTGCTGCTGCTGCTGCTGCTTGCTACTGCTACTGCTACTGCTACTGATTCTGCTACTGCTACTCTGCTGCTACTGCTGCTGCTGCTGCTACTGCTACTATTGATATAATTCTCCTTCTACTATCTCTTTCTAAGATTGCTAGCGATGCTTCATAATTTATTTTTAAATGATCATTTGTTAAAACAGGAAAAGAACTGTTTTATATATTTTCTTAAAGGGGATCTTTTCACGCGTTGGTAAATTGACAAAATTGAAAAAAGTTGATTCAGATTCGTAGTTTTCGTTTTAGTTATGATATTTGTGAGGAAACATTATACTGAACATTAACCATGCTCTAATATAGCCATTATATGATCTGTTTGACGATTTTAAAACCTAAAAATTATACAGCGTTGCAACGCGAAACGATTGAATAATTGGAGAGTTCTGTTTTTGTCGTTAAATTTGTGAAACTACGAAGATTGCTTATATAAGGTATAAAATACGTCGAGAATGTGTACTCGGCGGAATAGCTCAGTAGGCATAAGCGTTTATACATACAGGACTCTGCCAGGACTCCAGGGGTCACTGTTCGAACCCTGCTCCGGGCAATGTACATTTCCTTTTTTTTTTTTCTTTGATTTTTTTACTGGAGCTTTTATGATCCAATGTTTACATTTATCAATATAAAGCATTTAATGAATAAGTTAAAAAAAATGCCAAATCTGTGAAAAGGCCCCTTTAAAGGTGTAAAGAATCTAAACTTTTCTGCGATTAAAGTTTATTTAACTGGATTAGTATAGGCCACATAACAGACGCTATTGTACTGATTTGTACTAAACAACATTTTGTCATAATCAACAGTTTTAACATGCCGCAGTTTCCTTGGAAGTTGACCTTTGATTGGAGTTATGTATAAAACATTAACAAGGTATTTGTTGACAGTTTGTCCTGTCACGATTATATATTAGTTGAGCCAAACGTGTGATAAAGATCCCTTTGGGGGTGGCGATAAATACTATTTATATTGTTCAACAGTGGGAGACTGAGAAAACATATGTTACAATTAATTTGTCTACTTTGCCTGCTTCTTCTTTATATTTTTTCTTGCTAATCGTTTAAGTTTAGTTTTAGTTAAGTAGGTATATCAATTTACATTTTTTGATAGATATTTATTTGGATAGTAATGGTATGTTTTATTTGACTTGACATCATTGAACCGGTTTATTCATTGATAAGATCGGGATCTCCACAGGTGTTTAATCTCGATTGTTAGGTGGGAGAGGGGGAGAAGGGTCCGAATGATAATGTGTCGTCGGCTTACGAATCACATTTCACAAGTTTTAGACAATATGCATACGTTATAAACCTAATTAAGTATTACATAGATAATAACTTATCTTTATTTTGATGAACTACGTTTAAGGTATAAAACTATAATTATCTATGTGTTGTGTGCCGCATACAGGCTTAGGAGAAGTGCCCCCCCGGAGAACTGCCCCCCCAAAGATTTTTCACTGGGCGGAGAACTGCCCCTCACTGTTTTTTATAGGGCGGAGAACTGCCCCCTGCTGAGTAATAAGGGGCGGAGAATGCCCCCCTGTCAGAATTGATGACCCGGAGAAGTGCCCCCTAATTAAAGAAGTTTCGCGGCGATATATAAAGCGAGTATTAAAATGACAATAACGCCAGTAACTTTCTTGCTATTATGTCTGGAAATTGAGTGAAATTTCAAAAATATATAAAGTTGTACAAGTAATAAAAGTTATAAAACTGCAAAAAAAAATACCTGCCTCGCATGGACGTCGCCATCTGATAATCACGTGATTTCGTCTATGTGAACAAAGAAAAAAACAAATCACTTTTTGCTAATAAAAAGTTTTCGCGGCTGAATTATTTGATATTTTCCCTTAATTAAAACAAACAATTAGCATGCAATTTAATCCATCCTTATGCAAGGTGAAACAATAATTTATTTGTTTGTTTTCGCCAATTACGGATTTGGACGGTTCAATATAATAAAACCCGTATGCGGCTTATTCAATATGCGGCTTTATTCAATATGCGGCTTTATTCACAAAGCTAACAAGTTCTT